>NC_091950.1:80196726-80431708 GCF_031021105.1 Erythrolamprus reginae
TGTATCTAGGGGTGACTGAAACATAAGCAGTGCAATATGCCCAAGCATTATTTCAAAAAGATGGAAGGAAATTTTCTGGATGGAAATAAAACATAGCTGCATTGCTGTTTACCTGGCAGTATTTTCAATTAGTCAGGGTCAGAAGAAATTGGTAGGAAGAAATTGAGGGACTGCCACAATGATGAGGGGGATCAAACTATTTCCCAAAGCACCTGAAGGTAAGACAAGAAACAATGGATGGAAACTAATCAAGGAGAAAAGCAACCTAGAATTAAGGAGAAATTTCCTAACAGTGCAAAACAATGAACCAGTAGAATGGCTTGCTTTCAGAAGCTGTCGGTGATTTATGTAAGCTCTCAAGAAGAGACTGGACAGCTATTTGTTTAAAATGGTATAGGATTTCTGCTCGAGCAGGGGTTTGGACTCAATGACCTCTAAGAACCCTTCCAACTCTGTCATTCATTGTTATTGTTAGAAAACTTTTTCATGCTGGGCAGAAATTATGGATTTCTAAGTCCAATGGATCTGAAGCACACTGGACTGGATAATGGTACTGAAAACAATGGATTAAGTTGATGGTTTATGAACATACAGTACTGTACTTAATGGTTTAATGAGTTTCAGAAGACTTTGCATTTATGAAATATTTACTGATTATGTTGTTCTATTCTCAAGATGTTAATAAGTTATGCAAAATTAATATAAATATTTTCCAACAAAGTTAAGATCTGGTTTACATAATGCCATGCCATACAGTAGGTACGAAGTTTTGTTCTTCTTCTCCTTGTCCCATATCTGTCATTGGACACTGGCATTCATCCTATTTGTATCAATAGCTGTACGAAAAAAGTGCTGTTGAGTTTTGTCCAAACCAATTCCTTAGATTTTGAAGCCAGGAAGTTATCTACTATGCTTTAATATTATATTATATGTGAAACAGATTTATATGAGTTACAATAAACCATAGCTAAAAGCCAATGTTGTGTAATGGAAAAGATATTGTACTAGGACTGAATGACCACATTTGAGTCATTTTATTTCTCTACTTAACATACACAATATAATTGTTTTGGGGAAAATCAGAGGGTATACCATGGACATTATATTTTAGAAAGGCAGGGAATAAATCTAAGACTTCTTAATATTACATGTAATATTCCAAAGAATATTAAGGAAATACAACATTATCCCTTTTGAACACTTGTACAATGTTTTCTAAACGTAAAAATTCTAGTTTCCAAAACTGTGCATACACAACACCTCAGCATAGTTAATTTCAAAGGGTCACCCATCAAGGAAGCCTTGTTCTTTATGTCATTGGTTAAGGTAATATATTGTGGATAGTTAGATAGCAGACCCCTTGGGCAAATCTTAATCAATGTCTGATTCAGTAATGTCTGATGACTAAAACAGAACATATTTAATAGTAATTATTTGCTGAGTTACATTATTCATCACTAATCTTTCTATGATAAGAGAATGTTAAAATAAATTAAACATTTTGGATAAAGAAACCTAATTTTTTTTTTATCTTGCCATCTTTTTGATGTGTGTTTCCTTTTTAGAATGATTTCATCAATAAACAATGAAATGTAGTTGAAATAAGCCTTATACTAAATATTCTCATACATACATACATACATACAGACTTACATACATACATGCATACAATTTTTCAATATACCTGTCTCATGTAAAGGATATCTAATTTTAAAATTTGTTACTATCATTTGATATCACACCTATAGGTGCATAGGTATTTTTCAGGTCTATTTTAAATTGTTCCTAATATCAGGCAAGCTAAACAATATAGCTCTTCAGAAAAAGGGTTAAGTAGATGTGAATGAATACAGAAATAAGGCTTTTAATATTCTGAAAATATTAACAAAGAAGAATGATAATGTTGAGTTAATGTGGGTTAAGGATGAAATGAAAATAAATTTTTCTGATTGCTAAGTGTTGACGGTTTTTTGGCTGGTTCCTCAAGTATTTTTTTAAGCTCTGTAATTATAGAAGGCTTTTCCCTTCCTTCCCCTCTTGCTTTGAGACCATATTAGTAATGACCCTTTCACTGCTTCAAAAACCGCTAATAGTCTTAGCATAGAAAAGAAAAATGAACAGGATAAATTGGAATCCACAGTCAGTAATTTGCATCATATGAGGCTGCTTTGGCCACTCACTCATTCCTGGCCATCAATCCTTTGCTGTCAGGTGCTGCACTCTGCCACCATGATAAATACTCCTCCTAACACTCTGATTCGTCCAAACAATGTAATTGTCCTCTATTCTCCTCTTGGTAATGGAGATAATGAATGACTGCACAAACAAGAAGGATTGCTCATCACAGGCACAGGGCTTGTTTCAAGCTGAAAAGCCTTGAGTACAAATTTTAATTGACTGAAATTTGGGGTTGGCAATAAATGTGAAAGAAATGCTTTATTTCTTCAAGAGGATTTAATTTCATTTAGGGGACTATTTTTTCCCAAGGAAATATCATCTAGAAATACTGAATACAAATACTCTGCATGAATTAGTTGAGGAATATGGTTCTGCAAAAGATTATTAAATTACAAGATAATCTATAAATAAAACTAATATGTTAATATTAGCATTAACATTTTTTTAAAACTGTAATTAAATACTGAAAGTCTGCAGGAAAATCAGGGAATCCTAACTGTTTTAATGGTACTTATAAGTGACTATTTAGTGTCAGACTACGAATATACATAGAGGAATATTACATTCATTAATATTCATCTATTAAAGTTAGTAGGGCAGTGGGGTGGCTCAGTGGTTAAGAAGCTGGGCTTATCAGCTGGAAAGGGTCAGCCTGGGTTCAAGTCCCAAGCTCCACGCAACGGAGTGAACTCCTAATTCTCATTCCAGCTCTTGACAACCTAGCAGTTTGAAAGCATGAAAATGCAAGTAGATAAACAGGTACCATTATGGTAAGAAGGTAATAGCATTCTATGACATCATGCTGGCCACATGACCACAGAAATGTCTTCAGACAGTGATGGCTCAGCGGCCTTGAAACGGAAATGAGCACTACCCACTAGCGTCGGCAATAACTAGCGGAGTAAAATACACAGGAACACCTTTTTATTAAACTCAGCAAAAAATCATATCATAAAAGCTATCAATTATCTATATTGAGCTAGTGTATATATCTGCGTGCGCGCGCACACACACACACACACACACACACAGAGGGGGGATAGTCTAGTATTACTGGTTTAGTTTTAAAATAAACTTGCAATGCTTCTTCTTTGAAACTAGAAAGAAACTAGAAGGCATAATTGGTTGTCAGACTAAAATGGTGGTTTAGTCTAATTGACAGGCATTGGTAATTTCCTCATCTATATAGTGCAGTGGTTCTCAACCTGGGAGCCAGGACTTTTGGGAGCTGAACAACCATTTCATAGGGGTCACCTAAAGCCATGGGAAAAGACAAATTTCCCATGGTGTTAGTAACTAAAGTTCCTATTCTGTCATCTTGAAACATATTTTTACAATCTGACCAAACAGGCATTTACAGTGGGGGTGTCCCTCCGATCTTCCTGCCAATCAGCTTAAAGCTTTGTTGGGAGAATTGGCACTAGACTTATGATTGGGGGTCACCACAACATGAGAAACTATATTAAGGGCTTGCGGCATTAGAAAGATTGAGAACCATTTATAGTGGGTAAATATTCTTATTTACCCATGGCCAGAAGAGACATGACTTGATCTAAGCATTGATTATCACCTCCTTGAATGAGGTGTTCTTTCCACAGCTGCTAAAAGAAGCGGTTGTGAGACCCCTCCTCAATAAACCATCCCTGGATCCAGCCGAGTTGAACCAACCTGCCCTGGAGCATCACCACCTTGAGAAGGTGGTGATGCTCCAGCTCCTGTGGTCCTTGGATGAAGCTGACTACCCTAGACCCTTTTTAGTATGGTTTCAGGTCCAGTTACACCATTGAAATTGCTTTGGTCACACTGATGGATGCTCTCTGGCAGTCCCGGGATAGGGGTTATTCCTCTATCCTGAAGCTTTTTGACCATGGTACCTTTCTGCAATGGCTGGAGGGGTTGGGAGTGGGAGGCACCATATTATGGTGGTTCTCCTCCTACCTCTCTGGCCACTCACTGGTGGTGTTAGTAGG
The DNA here is from genome assembly GCF_031021105.1 of Erythrolamprus reginae. Classification (NCBI taxonomy): domain Eukaryota; kingdom Metazoa; phylum Chordata; class Lepidosauria; order Squamata; family Dipsadidae; genus Erythrolamprus; species Erythrolamprus reginae. The sequence continues at coordinate 80,200,875 of NC_091950.1, forward strand.
AGGACAGAGTTCTATCCCTAGGCCCCTACTTTATAGGGTACTGCAGGAGTCAGTCCTCTTCTCCCTACTATTTAACATTTACATGAAGTCACTAGGTGAGATCATCTGACGGCATGGGGTGAGGTATCATCAGTATGCTGATGATACCCAGTTATATATCTCCACTCCGTGCCAATTCAGTGAAGCAGTTGATGTGATGTGCTGGTGCCTGGATGGGAGCCAACAGGCTCAAGCTCAACCCCGACAAGACTGAGTGGCTCTGCGTATTTCTCCTCCAAAGGACCATAATATTTGTCCATCCATTGTTCTGGGGGGGGGAACTTTAATCCTCTCAGATAGGGTCCACAATCTGGGTGTCCTCCTAGATCTACTGCATACTGCAGAGGCTTGACCAACATCACTTGGCTGTGGCCAGGGGGATTTTTGCCCAGGTTTGCCTGGTATACCATTTCGATCAGGAGGCGCTGCTCACCTCGCATCTTGACTATTGCAACACACTCTACATGGGGCTACCATTGAATAGTGTTCAGAGACTGCAGTTAGTCCAGAATGCGGCCATCATACTCTTCAATTCTAAGACTTGCCTGGAAATATCAGTATTTAAAGTTTCACTTTGGGAAAAATTCATACTAAAAATCAGAATCAGAATAAGAAAGTGCATCAGAATAAGAAAGCAAAAAGATTAGTCTCAGCTAATTAGATTGACTTCTGCATTAGCAGCAGGATTGCCAGTGAGGCAGGAAGTTGCAAGGAAGTGCAACATCCATCAACTCAAGAGCCACACCAGGCTTTGCATAGCATATCAAGAGGTTCAGTCCAAACGTAGGTAAAGCAAGAAACTGCTTTGAGAAAGGTTTTGGAGTAGGTAGTGAATACCTACTCCATTTTTATTTTTAAAAATTGTAAATAGAGCTGGGCTTTTCCTTCTACTTTTAGGAATGAATTAAAGGCTACTAAAAGGATGTTGATAAACCTCATTAACTGCCAGGCTTTAATTTTTGGACCTCTGCCATAGAGAAGGGTAAGTGAAAGGGAGAAAAGTCTCAACTTACAAATAACTGTCACATATGAATGTAGCACAATATTCCCAGATCAATTTATAACCTACTGTCACAGAAGTAATTGGAGAAAACTGGGGTGGCAAGAATAAGTTTTGCAAAACTTATATCATACTCTCAAGCATAGAAAGAATGATGTGGCAGGTTTATCTAAAGGCTATACCCCAAATAGCCACAGGCAAATAGGTCTCATTATCATTTTAACTCTTCACAGCGCCCAGGAGTGATTTTATGTCAGTAAAATTTCAATAGCAAAAAAATTCAGCTGGTCAAAGGTGCCCAGGGCATTGGGCTACAATTTGTTCTAGGGTAGGGATTAGGGCAAGCATCAGTAGCAGCTTTGCCAAGGATGAGACTGGCCCTCCTGCCTTTCCATCTAAAAAAATGTCTGTGTGATTATAAGACAACAAACACAATTTAAAAGGTTTAACTACAATAAATTAGTCAAAAGTTTTAAAATGTTTATACATTGGAAATAAATCAATAATCTAATACACCAATTTTTAAGCATTCAGAAGACTATTAAAAAGTTTCCAAGATTTAGCATGAATATAAATATACATAAAGAAGCTGCTGATACAGTTCTACAGAGAAATGATTGAGTCTGTTATCTGCACCTCTATAACTGCCTGGTTTGGTTCTGCAATCCAACAAGACCGACACAGATTTCAGAGGATAATCAGAACTGCAGAAAAAACAATTACTGCCAACCTGCCTTCCATTGAGGACCTGCATACTATATGAGTCAAAAAGAGAGCCATGAAAATATTTACTGACCCTTCGCATCCTGGACATAAATTGTTTCAACTCCTACCCTCAAAATGACACTATAGCGCATTGCACTCCAAGACAACTAGAAGCAAGAACAGTTTTTTCCTGAACGCCATCACTCTGCTAAATAATTAATTCCGTCACCATTATCAAACTATTCATTAAGGTTGCATTACTATTAGTCTTCTCATCTTTCCTATCACCCATTTCCTCCCACATCGCTGTATGACTGTAATTTGTTGCTTGTATTCCTACAATATATATTAATATTGTTTGTTTCCTGATTGCTTATTTGTACCCTGTGACAATTATTAAGTGTTGTACCTCATGATTCTTGACAATTGTATCTTTTCTTTTATGTATACTGAGAGCATATGCACCAAAGACTAATCCCTTGTGTGTCCAATCACATTTGGCCAATAAAGAATTCTATTCTATTCTATAGCTCATTTCACAACTGAAATCATGACAAAAGTTCCTTTCTAAATCTTTGTAAATCTTAATGAAGAGGCTGATTTATATGAGATGCAAAAGTCCTAAGCTTTAAAAGACCAAAAAATGATAATAGGTCTCAAATTATGCCTGGAAACAGTTTACATGAACCTCAAATGAGCATTGTAAATATAATCTCCCCCTCCCTTCTGAGGTATGGTCCATGTGGTTAATTGCTAGCTGAAATAAATTAAATATTTGTGGAAACTAAAAATTCCAAAGTGAAGAGCATTCATGCATATTGGCACTGTTTTAGTCTGTTACATTTAAAAGTTACTTTCAGTGTACATACTTTTCTAACATTTCTTGAATGTGTTTGTGTATAACATTTCAGATGAGATTGGTTTCTTTGGTTATGAAGACCGCAATATTCAGTAAAAAAAGAGTGATCAAAAAGCAAACCAAGGCTATACAATTAGTACTTTTAGTAAAGTTTTCAATTCAAAATAGTTTGGATTGCTATTTCCATATGAACATTTCCCTGAAAAAGTTAACTTTTTTCATCAAACAGTAACTTTGAAAAATAATGATGATGGTTATTGGAAATCTGATTGTATGACTATAACTTTGCTGCTTGTATCCTTATGATTTATATTGACTGGTTCCTAATATGATTTGATTGCTTATTTGTAACTGGACTATCATTAAGTGTTGTACCTTATGATTCTTGACAAACTTATCTTTTCTTTTATGAGCATATGCACTAAGACAAATTCCTTGTGTATCCAGTCACACTTGGCCAATAAAAAGTTCTATTCTATTCTATTGGCTGCATTATCAGAAAAACTATGCTAAAAGTAGGTCTGGGACAGCTGTATCTCTTTTCAACACAAAACGATTTGCCATACTGTGTTTGTTCATAAGCTGCTCTATTTTTCTTGGGAAAGACAAGCACGAAAAGCATTCTTCTTTTCTTATCCCAAAGTCAGGTTCAATGGATCTCCCAATAGCTTCTGTCTTTGTTAAGTCATGTGCATATGCATCAACTCATCATTCAGTTATAGGAACCAAGTCCTAAAGAATTTCCAGATGGGGAAAGATGATAATTTATTTTAAAATATTTCAAAATAATACAAAAATGTTTTAAAAATCTTTCCCACAACACAAGCATTCCTGTCTTGCTTTCTCTCATTTACACATGCAAACACAAACAAATCTTAACACTAATCAAGCATTTGTTCTTACCTGCTGGGAAGTAAAAGAGATGTTATTGTTATGTCTTTGTTAATTACTTGGGAGGTGTCAGACACTGTGGTGTGAGAAGCAGCAATGTAATCAGAACTTGGATAGACATCCAGGAATAGTTAGCCTGAGGGAGCACTGGATCATTGCTGATGCAATAAAAACACTAAATTCTCATTAGTTATTGTTTTGAGTTAAACTTCCAACATTACTCTAGTACTGATATAGCTTTTCTGGCAGTTAAGTAGGCATTTTATCATAGCTAACTCACCAAACCTAGAGGGAGATGTTTTTTTAAAAAAATCTTTGTAAATCATAGCCCTTCACAGTCTTTAGAAATAAGAGCTTGATCTGCAACCACAGCAACATCTTAATTTGGAATTCCCTAATTTGGATTAGATTTAGAATTCTCTGAATTTTTTCAGTCTAGTGGATGTACATCATTTATTGGTATTTGAATACATTCCCCAATATGCAGGTTATTTGTTATTTTGTAACAGCTAGTAGTCATATTACCCAATAATCAACTACTGTATTCCACATTTAAGGTGTAAATCCTGTTTTCCATAACTATGCAACCAAGTGTGGCAGTGCAGCAAGTGAAGTTTCCAGAAACCTGTGTTTCTTTCCATCCCACATTTCTTTAGTCCTATTAAGGCCTGAATAAAATGTAATCAATCATCCATCAAAAGTAATACTGTACTGTTTTTGCAAAAGCCACTAATAATTTCTATGACTGAAACTATACAGTACAAAAGGGGGAAAGCCTACAGAATGTCTTGCTGAAAAAGTGAACAACAGCTAGAGATGGAAAAAAGTAACTAAAAAAGAACTTATAAACAACTTTTTAAAGGAGGAAATTATAGCTCCACAAAATTATTTCAAAATGTTCAAATGCCATAAAATGAATTAACAAATTCAAAATGATAATGTGTTCAGTTAAAGGACATTCTTTATGAAACAGACTTTTAACTTTTTACATTTTGCTAATTCAAAATATAAAGAAAGACAAACAGCTGCATGCATCGAATGGCCAATTTTGGTAAAGCACTGTGCAAGAAATATTGACTGTACAACAGAAGGGAACATAGTTAATTAATAAAGTAATAATGTGCAACAAAGCTGTGAAAAAAAATTATCACCCCATCTGAAGGAGGAGGTGGAAAGGGACTCAGGTTCACAGGCTTTAAGAATAGTGAAAATAATTGTATGTTTTTCATAGATGCTAGTCTATGCTTTTAATATTAATGTAACAAAAAGGCACAATACATTGCCATTATTCCACATATTGTTTTCCAAAATTTTCTTTCCCCTAGGTAAATTTGCCAAAATATCTCCCATGTCTCTTTTTATAAACAATACAGAGCCATGGATCTTTTTTGTTCTGAAATTAATTGAAAGCTTTATTAAAAACAGTGATTGGATAGGACCATCATTTTATTGAAATAATGATAACAGAAGGTTTTGTTCTAGCTACACAAGATGGAGAAATATCCTGCAAAAGTAAAAACATTTAACCTCATTAATTCTTCCTTCTCAATGTTCATTGTTTTTTAAACCACTGCTTTTTAAAATAGTTATTCAGATGACAGAGGAATGCTATTAGAGATTTTGTAAGTCAACTTTTAGGTACTGTCAAATATAGTGCTGTCTCAAGAGAAAATGGTGTCTCTATGCCATGTTGACTGACGGCACTACCCCCTGCCAGGGAGATTTGAATTTTTAGAATTATTTGAAATGAGGAGTGGTATTGGTGCTCTTAAGCTTTGCTCCCTGGGCTAGTATCTACTTAGCCTTAACCTGAAGCCAATGCTGGTCATACAAAGAACATAAGAATAACTGCTTAGTCAAATCAAAGACTTATCTCTTCAGTACCCTATACCCCAAAGTTTCAAATACAGTGAGAACATAACATACTTTCTTGTTTTTCTAGAATGGATGTCAAACTGCATCACACACAGGCAGGTGTGGGCTATTGTCCAGATGAGAGGGAACGCAGTGGGATAGCGAAAATGGAGCTCCACCCCAGAGCACCCAATTTGCACTGAAAGATACTGAAAGAAAATGCAAGGCGTCCTGCATAAGCCATGCCGACAGTGTGGTAGTAAAAAATTTGGTAGCCCTTCACTGCACACAGGCCACAACCCACCCCAGCTCCGTAAATAGGAAAACCGTCATGGAATGTCATGCGACGGCAACATGATGCTGCGAGTTTGACACTTGTGCTCTAAGCATTAGATAAAATAAGACAGCTGCATTATGCAGCAGAATCTAGGTCTTGAAGAAGGAGGGTCTACCACAGCATAAAACAGTATTTGTTTGTTTGTTTGTTTATTTATTTATTTATTTATTTATTTATTTATTAAATTTATATTCTTCCCAACTCCCATCACCTTTGGGAAGCTCACAACAACTACGATAAGAAAAATACAATGAATCATTTAGGCAGTTTTCTTAATTTACAATCAAAATCTTTCTCTCAAGAATTTAAGCACATAGTTTATTATCTCACCCTGCCTTCTGGTAAGAACCAGTTGTTAAAAAATTTGAACCCCAACACTGCTGTCTAACCTATATCAACAAGGACAGCAGTCACAGAAGCAGCTATGGGAGGGCAAATGTGTAGTTTTGCAATATTAAATATATTTGCAATATTAAATATATTAATTTATTTTATTTATTTATTATTTATTTATTAGATTTGTATGCCGCCCCTCTCCGTAGACTCGGGGTGGCTCACAACAATAACAAAGACAATGTAAAAACAAATCTAATAATTTAAAAACACTAAAAATCCCATTATTAAAAGCAAACATACACACAAACATACCATGTATAAACTGTATAGGCCCGGGGGAGATGTCTCAGTTCCCCCATGTCTGATGGCAGAGATGGGTCTTAAGAACTTTACGAAAGGCAAGGAGGGTGGGGCAGTTCTAATCTCTGGGGGGAGCTGGTTCCAGAGAGTCGGGGCTGCCTCAGAGAAGGCTCTTCCCCTGGGTCCCGCCAAATGACATTGTTTAGTCGACGGGACCCGGAGAAGGCCAACTCTGTGGGACCTAACCGCTCGCTGGGATTTGTGCGGCAGAAGGCGGTCCCGGAGATATTCTGGTCCAATGCCATGAAAGGCTTTATAGGTCATAACCAACACTTTGAATTGTGACCGGAAATTGATCGGCAACCAATGCAAACTGCGGAGTGTTGGTGTAACATGGGCATACCTAGGGAAGCCCATGATTGCTCTCGCAGCTGCATTCTGCACGATCTGAAGTTTCCGAACACTTTTCAAAGGTAGCCCCATGTAGAGAGCATTACAGTAGTCGAACCTCGAGGTGATGAGGGCATGAGTGACAGTGAGCAGTGAGTCCCTGTCCTAGATAATCGGCTTCTTCCAAGGACCATTGGAGTTGGAGCACCACCACCTTCTCAACAACCTTCCCCATGATTTAAGTCAACCTTCCCATGATTTAAATATTAAATATATTTAATTAAATATTAAAAATATGCATTTCTCCAGAGGTACACTGTTCCAGTCAAGATCTAGACATACTTTATCATACTGCAGCCACATATAGTAAACCTAAGCATAGAATTTATGTTTTAAGATAAAATACAAAAAAATAGTATAAAGGCAGACTAGATGGATCATGAGGTCTTTTTCTGCCGTCAGTCTTCTATGTTTCTATGTTTTCTTGCCACTCTGTACAGTGCACTTGTCCTTCTCAAGTTGCTTTCACAGCCCAAAATTATCAGGCAACTGCTGACACTGTAGAATCCATTTTGAAAGTAACTTTTAATAAACAAAAAGCTAAGCACAAAGCCATCCATCATTTCTATTTTTAGGCAAGTTACTATCTCCTAATATCAGCTGAATGCGGAGCACTAGGACATGGTCTCAGTGCACAGTGAAGTCTCACTATTGAAGGACTAACCCATTTGTTCTTACTAATCTTAAGAGGGCCTTGGGGACATTTTTTGTCGTATCAATTATATTGTTATTACACTTTTATTTTGAGTTTTGATTCCTTACAGCTCTCAGGTTTATATGTTCATAGGATTTTCTGCTTTTATGAGTTAAATGCTTCAGGATACATTAAAGTTAAATGAATGGTCATTTTCTGCTGTTCCACATGACCTTATATGCTATTCTCATGTCACCGGTAACTGCAGAATAATAGAGATTTTTGTATTGTTTATCATCCATCGTGCTTTTTTGGTCCTTTTATATGCTAAGTAACAGCTCTTGAGCTGATATAAACAGCTTCAATGCTTGTGTCAAGAGAAATAAAACTTTTATTATTTCAAAAATTTAAAAGGTCACACTTAAACTCAAGAACTCGGCAGAGTTGTGGTAAATAATAATCATGAAAACTATTCTGTAAAACACCAGGCTGCCCTCTCAATAATAAGCTGTCTTCTCTTCAAAATACTTTTGGATTTTTGCCAACTGCCCATTTGCTTTATACCATCAATTTATATTCACTGAGATGGTGTAAGGTTCTAGAACACAAATCTGCTTGCCAAACATATGAGCAGTACAAATGGATCTTTCAAAAAGAGCTCTGTAAAATCTAGGATCCAACCCTATACATAATATTTTTTCAAGACATATTATTCAGTCAGGTCAAAAATACTGTACTTAGTAATACAAGTAAGCAAAATCAAATCTTTCCATAATTTTACCTTGTCATTTTATGTGTTTTAAAAATTGCAATACTTTTTTTTAAATCACCAGATGGGTATAAATGAAACAGAATTAGTTAACATTTTGGGCATCGTCTTTTAAAAAAAAATTCATTAAATGTTTGCCAACGTTTATAATCAGTCACAAAATGTACTATTGTTTTAAACAAACTGCACTGTAGAAGAAGTATATTAAGAACCAATCAGCCATTCATGTGTAGGGCAGTAATTACTTTAAGATGAGACAAAACTGAAATAACATTTTTAAATGTGGAAGATGTTTTACACATTATTCATTAACTATAAATGATTTTCCCACAATGAAGATGGTTTTGACTCAAAATATATATCCAAAAATACAATTCTACACAGCTCTACTAAAAATAAACCCTTTGAAGTTCAACAGAGTTTAGTCCCAGGTGGTTGACTTACAGGATTGCAACCAAAGGACCAGCTGACTGTAGGCTTGCAGGGTGGCATGAAGGAGTAAGCAAATATATACCATGAGGCAAATACTGGTTATGTCTGGGATGTAAATATATAAATATGGGCAAGATTTGCTTCACAACATTATCATGCATAATGATAAAATGGACATTACAGAACTGGTATTGGTACATGGCTGCTCACATTCATTTTGAAATCGTGGAAATAAGATTAAACAAGTTTGATGAAAATAAATTGGAGAAGCTGATGGTACGATGGAATAACGTGAAAGATTATATGTTGAGTAGAATTTGTGACGAAAATGTGAAAAATAAACTCCAATCACTCTTTGAATAGTAAACAAATGCAAATTAGAGCTAAGGGGGGAAAAAAGAAAAGAATATAATCTAGTAAATATTTGAACCCCCGCAATTGGTGGTGGTGGTGATGGTTATTGTCAGTCGGGTGATGGGTACATGCACTATGCACTGTTTTATGTTTGTTTTATGTAACCTTATGTGCAAAACCAATAAAATATATATTTTTTTAAAAACATTATCATGCATATCATTGTTTTTGCACCCATATCACTTGCTGCAGATCTTCTTTGTTTAACCAGAAGTTAAAGAAATAAATGATTAGGTTCTTTAACAGAACGTAAGATAAATGGATACACAATAAGAGATACCCTCGGATCAGTCAACAATATTGTTAATCTATACTGCATGCACTGAACCAGACTAAAGAAGAAATCTCTCCCTGCTGACCAAATCCATGACTCAATTTTGTGGTAATAGCTGCTTTTTCTGCTTTCACTTTATGCTAAAATGAATATTTCCAGTTCAATATTGATTTTCCATACCTTAATCCTGTCTCAACACTGCAGGAAAATATCTTCTCAATATTACAGAAGATAAATGAAATAATTCAGTTTGGATTCTTCCAGATGATTGTAATATTACAATCGGTATTATAGCCTTGAAACAATCAAAATATCATAATTAATGTGGCAAAGAATGAGCTGTAATAATGACTCAAGTTGGATTATATTCTAATACAACATTTCTACAGATCCGTCTCTGAAATTCAAGTAACAAAATGAGAGAAGGAATTAGATAAATTGGTAGATTTATTTCCTATAGAAGTTTTAATCCAGGAGCTTCTTCCAGGGATCTTTTACAAATAAAATATAAAAATAAACAATTTTGGATGACTTTATGTTTTAGGTATTTGGTCACTCTATTTAGATTGTCTGTTAACTCAGTTGTTGCTAATTATCTTGGATACTACTATTTCCTATATAAACTATTAGTGACAATTATTAGTTATAAATAGTGGTACTTCTACCTAAGAATGCCTCTACTTAAGAACTTTTCTAGATAAGAACTGTGTGTTCAAGCTTTTTTTGCCTCTTGTTAAGAACCATTTTATACTTAAGAACCCGAGCCCAGAAAAATTTCCCAGGAAATTTGAGAGCGGCACGAAGGTCCGGCCAGTTTTCTACTATTTCCCCTTTAATCCAGAGAAGCCTTTCAGTGGTGCTTAAGGAGGGTTTGGCAGTCCAGAGTGGAATAAATCTCTGCCAGCACCTAGAGAAAAGAAACACTCCCTTCACTCTGGGCAGCCCAGAGTGAACAGAGCGTTTTCCTTTCTCCTCGCCGCCTCAGACTCCCCCTTTTTTTAAGCCTTAAAGTTTTGGATTATTTTGATTCCCCTCACCTCACCTCCTTCCTTCTGCAGTGACGGTCCTCCTCCTCTTCCTCCTCCTCCTCCTTGCACCCAAATTCCGAGCTTTTATTTCTTTCCTAATGGGTTTGCACGCATTGTTTCCTTTTACATTTATTCATATGGGACAAATTGCTTCTACTTACAAACCTTTCTACTTAAGAACCTGGTCATAGAACAATTTAAGTTCTTAAGTAGAGGTACCACTGTACTGATTTTTTATAGCAACAACTTAAGATGATGGACTAAAAAATATTAAGATGACTCATTCAGATACTATAAACCACAAATTACTAAACTAACTGTACATCGGAACATACTTTACCATAATTGTTTTAGTTTTAGAAGAAAATGTATCATTAAATAATTCACACCTCTGTCCTCTGCAGTATGTTAGCACCTTATCAAGGTTGACTTAAACCAATGCTTTCCATGCTTTATTCAAAGAATATTTTTTTCTTAATTAAGACATACATTGCTAATATCATTATCTAAACTTATAAATACAAAGATATACATATGATATTTTTAGATCAGAAAATCCAATATTAAAGTGAAAAGCAATCAATGTAGCCAGACTAGAGGACAAAAATAACCACCTCCAGCTCTCATTTAGGAAAAAAATAGTCATCTATAATACCTTAGTCAAAATTATCCCTGTGGAGTTTAATTATTTACAATTCATTTTCCCCTGTTAACTGAATATGATAATTGTACTACAATATCTGATTTATCCCATTATAGACTTTTTACTCCTACAGCTATCACAAGATTCTGAAACTAAATGGGGGAAAACCATACTTATGAAAAATTAAACAAGCAATATTGTATTAAAATATGTTAAGGGACTGGAATGTAAGTTTCCATTGAAATTTAAGTTCACTGGTAAGATAACAAAACCTATAAAGCCTCTGAGGTTAGAAAATATTGTAATTTGTCGTTTTATACTTTTTATATAGTGAATAGAATATATACATGTTATTGTACCCTGCAGTTAAACCAAGTAGAGTGGTACCTCTACTTAAGAATTTAATTCGTTCTGTGACCAGGTTCCTAAGTAGAAACGTTCTTAAGTAGAAGCAATTTTTCCCATAGGAATCAATGTAAAAGCAAATAATGTGTGCAAACCCATTAGGAAAGAAATAAAAGCTCGGAATTTGGGTGGGAGGAGGAGGAGGAAGAAGAGGAGGAGGACAGTCGCTGCCAAAAAAAGAAGGTGAGGTGAGGGGAATCAAAAAAATCCAAAACTTTAAGGCTTAAAAAAAAGAGAGAGACTCTGAGGTGGTAAGGAGCATGCGCCTCCAATACTCCCAGCGCAAAGCTGCCTCCCATACACTGGCTGCTGCTGCTGCTACCTGCTGTCTCTTCCTTTCCATACTGAAGGGGGCCCCTCTCCTCTCACTCGCTCACTTTGTAGCCATTGCCTTTCCTTCACTGTGGTGACTCCTCGGCTGCCCAGAGCGAAGGGAGTGTTTCTTTTCTCTGGGCACTGGCAGAGGCTTATTCCCTCTCCAAGCACCGAGAGAAAAGAAAATGCTTTGTTTGCTCTGGACTGCCAAAACCTCCTTAAGTGCCACCAAAAGGCTCTTCTGGCAGCCCGAGATGGCCGGGATTAAAGGGGAAATGGCAGGAAACTGGCCAGACCTTCGTGCCACTCTCAAATTTTCTGGGAAATTTTTCCGGGCTCGGGTTCTTAAATAAAAAATGGTTCTTAAGTAGAGGCAAAAAAATCTTGAATACCCGGTTCTTATCTAGAAAGGTTCTTAAGTAGAGGTATCATTATATTTAAATAGTTCCAATAATGAAACAAAAAAATAAAGGTTGATAAGAGTTAATAAGAGGTAAAATTAATGAAGCCTTCACAAACCTGAAACTAATAATTGAGTATCCTAAGCTTTTGTTACTTGATTAAAGTTCAAATTAAAAGGAATAGAAACAAAAACCATTCGAATTAATGATGAGCCGAAACATGTTTCTGCTTAAGAGAAATAAGATGTAATTTCCCTGTTCCCATATAGTCTGATGGCAGAATCTTTCTTTAATATTGACAACGATACAGTGTTCCTTACTGTGCCTGAAGGCACCAGTCTCCTCTAGTAGACATAGAATGGGTTTTGTTATAGGCAAACTCTCTTCTCCACCAGAACTAATAACAATTTAAATATCAATAAAACGTATGTATGTATGTATGTATGTATGTATGTATGTATGTATGTATGCATGTATGTATTATCGATGTATTATCGATGTTTAATTTTTTGTATTCTGTTGTTGCCTTTTAATTTTGTTTCCTTGAGTTTCACCAGAAAAGAAACAATATAATTAAAGCACCTTGCTTTAAGAATGACTCATAGTTAAGAATAGAGCCTATTGTACCAAATTTCTAGTTATGTACATGATGATTCAAGTTAAATACACAATGGTTCAAGTTCATTACACAATACTACTTATACAGTATTATGCAATACGCACAAATTACATTGAAGAAAAGATTTTGAGAGTGGAAAACTTTCTAAACTTGGGACTACTTGTACTAGCACACACTTTCCGTCACCTCTGATCTGCTGCTTGAGGCAGTCTCTCATTCTACCTAATGGAAAAGGTCAGTCTTGCATAATTCTGGTCCATTGCTGAAATCTAACCCCCACACACGGTAACATAGTTCTGGGGTAAATGCACAGAGAAGAATATTCTATTTTATGCTTAGGGAATTCTTGTATTAGAATGTCTATGTCTATAATGTGTAATAAAACTCCAAGTTGTTCATTATACTTCAAAAACTATACAAGAGATTCCAAAAAGGTATCATTGGTTCAACTGAATTGCTGCTACAAAATTATTATTTTTTGCAAGTGAAGAGATTAAGGAATAAAAAAAATTAAAATATTATTCCATATAATCACAATGAAATTGTAGGAAGTCTGATAAGTACAATGTTGGCATGATTCTGTATAACGGGTATAAAGAAGAAAGAAGTCCAAATGGACATAGAATTACTTATAACTAGATAAAATGTATACACATTTCTGAGTAGCAGGATTTCATCATCCGATGAAACAGGGTGAGGTATCAGCAATATGTTGATGACACCAGTTATATAACTCCACCCTCAGTGAAGCAGTGGATATGATGTGCCTAGAGGCTGTGAGAGTCTGGATGGGAGTTAACAGGCTCATACTTAATCCTGACAAGACCAAATTGCTGTGGGTATTGACTCTGAAAGACCATATTGACTGTCCATACTTGGTTCTGGGGAGAGGGGAGAGAACTTTGGGCATACTCCTAGACTCTCAGCTAAGATTAGACAAACATTTGACAGCTGTAGCTAAGGGAACCTTTGCATAGGTTCGCCTAGTGCACCAATTGCAACTCTACTTGGATCTGAAGGCTCTTCTCAGAGTCACTCATGCCCTTGTCACCACACATTTAGATTACTGCAACATGCTCTACATGGGGCTACCCATGAAGAGGGTTTGGATACTACAGATGGTCCAGAATGCAGCTGCGCCACTTGTTGTGGGTGTATCTAGGTACACCCGCATTACACCAATCCTCCGTGAATTGCACTGGCTCCTGATTTGTCTCTAGATGCAATTGAAGATGTTGGTCATTACCTTTAAAGCCCTACATGGCTTAGGGCCAGACTACCTTCAAGACAGCCTTCTACCACATAGCTCCCAGTAATAGTTGGTCTTCTCTGGGTCCCATTAGCTAAACAGTGTCAGCCGGTGGGTCCACGGCGGAGGGCTCTCTAGAACCAGTTACCTCCTGAGATCTGGACTACCTGCACACTATTGGCTTTCTGGAAAGCGGTAAAGACCTGGCTTTTCCAACAGGCCTGGGGCCCTTAATCCTATGATGGTAACCAGCGAGATCCGGCCATGAATAATATGCAGGGGTTCAATTGTTGTATTGTAAATTGTTTGTAAACTGTTTGTAGAGGTTTTAGTACTAGTATTGATGTTTTATATTTTCGTTGTGAGCCACCTAGAATCCTTAGGGAATTGCCTTCAGAGGATTCTGCTCAGAGAATTGCTCCACTCACTCTGCTGGTGGGGATCCTGCTGCGGGGCTGCTCTTTTTTGGAGTAGGACATATTGTTACCTCTGATGCCAGTCAGTTCAGCTGTAGGCCCACATTGGTTCCAGGGTGGCACAAGATTGATTGACCCCATAGGAGCTCTAGCATAACATCAATTGGCTGGAAGCTCAGGGCGGCTGGTCTTTCTCTCAGGGCCTTTGAGGAGACAGTTCCAGGCCAATATTTCATCCTGCTCATGGACAATGTAACTACCATGGCTCATGTGAATAGGCAAGACGGAACCAGGTCTCGGGCCCTCATGGGGAAGGCAGAGTCTCTGTGCAAGTGGACAGAGACTCATTTATTGTCAGAGGGCTCATATTGCAGGCACTTCCAATGTGCAGTTGGACTGGCTGACCACCCCAGAATATTCAAGGAAACTGTCCCAGTGGTTCGTTTGCCTGATCCTGGACCTCTTTGCTTCTCTGATGAACACTCATCTCCCAAGGTTTTTTTGAGGGTTACATGCTCTCTCATGCCCTTGGCTAGCGGGGCTCTTATATGCCTTTCTCCCCATCCCTCTGATTCCAGGAGTAGTCAGGAAGGTTCTATCGGACAAGACAGAACTCCTTCTGGTGGCTCCCAATTGGCCCTGCAGACCATGGTTCGCCAATCTGGTTGGCCTGTCAGTGGGGGATTCCCTTGGAGTGGGTCTCCCTCAGCCAGAATCCTGTTCTCCATTCAGAGCCACATTGGCCATTTGGCTATCTGGAGGTTGAGCGGCAACTCCTGAGACAGAAGAGGTTTTCCACAAAGGTCATTTCAATGATGCATGTGCCCAGGTAGCCTTTGACCATGCACATCTAAGATGCAACTTGGAAAACTTTCTTGGACTGATGTGACTCAATTAATGGGGGTGAACATTGCTGACATTCTAAATTTTTTACAGGAGGGCTTGGACAAGGGCTGTTCCCTAACACGCAGCTGTGTTAGGTAGCGGCATTGTCCATGGTGTTACAGGAGGGAGATTTGGGTTCCCTATTCCATCATCCCAGTATTTGGACTTTCCTGTGGGAGCCTCCAATTTGAAACCACTCATGGTCCACTGTTATCCTACCTGGGACATGACCAAGGTTTTGCATGGCCTTACTAGAAGTCCCTTTGAACACTGAGGGAGGCCACCCTGCATTTGCTCTAGTACAAGGTGGCGCTCCTGATGGCCATCACGTCGGCTAGGCATATTTCAGAGTTGACGGCTTTATCAGTTTGAAAGGATCTTTCACTTCCTCTCTGTGGTCATGTGGCCAGCATGACTAAATGCCAAAGGTGCACAGAATGCTGTTTCCTTCCCACCAAAGTGATCCCCATTTTCTACTTGCATTTTTACACGCTTTCAAACTGATAGGTTGGCAGAAGCTAGGGCAAGTAACAGGAACTCACTCTGTTCCGCAGTACTAGGAATTTGAACCGCCGAACTGTCAACCTTTCTGATTGACAAGTTCAGTGTCTTAGCCCCTAAAAAGAGATACCATATAGCTATTGGCAGATGCAATAAGGACAGAGAAATAAGAATATTTTGGTGTCCTTATCATCACAATTTAGTGCCTAATGTATGCCTAGTGCCTAGTGTGTAGGTCATACTCGATTGGACTTTTTAATCTTCCCCCAACAGAGCTCCAGGGATCTCTTCCTCTGCTTCATTTCCCAAAGTCTTTCTGAAACTTTGCTCATCAAACATCTAGTAAGAATCAAACACATCCAGAAGAATTAAACTAACAGAATAATAATTAATAATAATAATTTATTAGATTTGTATGCCGCTCCTCTCCGAAGGCTCCAAAGTATGCAGAATAATGAGTCACACTAAATGTATTATCTAATACAGTGATCCCCCGCTCGTTGCGAGGGTTCCGTTCCAGGACCCCCCGCATTGAGCGGGTTTTTGCGAAGTAGCGCTGCGGAAGTAAAAACACCATCTGCACATGTGCAGATGGTGTTTTTACTTCCGCAGCGCTAGCGAGGAGCCGAAGATTGGGGGCGGCGCGGCTGTTTTAAAACGTCGCTGCCGACATGGGGGGCTCGCTAGCACCCCCCTAACCCAGGTTGGGGGTTCGGGGGGGTGCTAGCGAGCCCCCCATGTCGGCGGCGACGTTTTAAATCACCCGCGCGGCTTTCCAATGAGTCCCGAAGACAAACGTCAAACTTCCGCGTTTGTCTTCGGGACTCATTGGAAAGCCGCGCGGGTGTTTTAAAACGTCGCCGCCGACATGGGGGGCTCGCTAGCACCCCCCTAACCCGGGTTGGGGGTTCGGGGGGGTGCTAGCGAGCCCCCCATGTTGGCGGCGACGTTTTAAAACACCCGCGCGGCTTTCCAATGAGTCCCGAAGACAAACGTCAAACTTCCGCGTGTGCATGCACAGATGGTGTTCTGACTTCCGGGTTCAAAAATCGCAAATTAGCCTGTTCGCAATGGTCGGGGACGCAATAACCAGGGGATCACTGTAGTTTAAAAATCTGCATTGAATACTTACTAAGAGTTTGAAAAATAAATTTATTTATTTATTTATTTATTTATTTATTTATTTATTTATTTATTTATTTATTTGTTTATTTGATGTGATTTGATTTGATTTGATTTGATTCGATTTGTATGCCACCTCTCTCCGAGGACTCGGAGCAGCTCACAACAAAAACAATACAAATCCAATACTAAAACAATTTAAAACCCTTAATATAAAACAATCATACATCTCATATAGACCATGCGTAAAGCGGAGGCAGCCCAGGGGAATCAATTACCCCATGCCTGATGACAAAGGTGAGTTTATGAAATAAAGTGGAAAGGCAAGGAGGGTTTGGGCAGTCCTAATATCCGGGGGGAGTTGATTCCAGAGGGTCAGGGCTGCCACAGAGAAGGCTCTTCCCCTGGGTCCCGCCAGACGACATTGTTTCATCAACGGGACCCGGAGAAGGCTAACTCTGTGGGACGTAACCAGTCGCTGGGATTCGTGCGGTAGAAGGCGGTCCTGGAGATATTCTGGTCCGATACTGTTTCAGGAATCAATTTTCCTTTACAATGCTGTTGCTGCCTCATAGTTTACTTTTAATCTCTGGAGAAAAAATTCTCCAGAGACTGTAGATTTAAAAAAAAAATCTTATTCCTATTTCGCTATGAAGAACTTGGTTGATTTTATTTTTAAATTCTATATTTAAATCATATTCCACACTATGCAAGCTTAAGTATTTTTTGTAATGGCTTAGCCTGTCCTCACCCCATCCCCCATCACTGCATATACAGTATCCCTTTTTTAAAATTTTGTCTCTTCTCTTTAACTTTCTACCTGGCAGATTTGCAGATCTATAGGATATTTATATAATTTCCACCCTGAAAAAGGCACAATCACAGGCACATGGGCTCTGGACTTTTTTTTTAATCAAGAATTTTGACTAATTCAAAAACAAATAGACTGATGACATATCAAATACATTCTGAGTACCGTTGATTTAATAAGAATATTAAAATGTTCAAAGTATTGTAAGATGTTAAATTTCTCAAGAACTTCATTGTTTATGGCAATATAATATTACAATAGGGTAAATCAAAACCAGAGAAAGCATTTATTCTATTTTTAATATTGTTATTTTTTGGATCTTGTAAAATATGCAGCTCCTATTCTATTCTTTTCTTGGAAGCCAGGGGGAACTATATTTATTTTTAAAGAATAAAGCTATAACAATGACTAATAGTAACAAATGGAAAAGAAAAAAGCTCTCTACAGTAGAATCAATGATTGCTTTTTGTGAAGCAAAGTCCTTCAATTCACAGCTATATGACTGTGACAATACACAAAGAACAAGGGGGGTGGAATCCAAATGTTCTTCATTTTAAATAATAAGGATTTAAAACTTGCCACATGGTGGCTCTAATAATTCCCACTGAAACTTTTAGCCATATAATGTATCAGTTCTTATCACTATGTGTTCCATGGATTCTAATAATTAAAACATCAGTAGAGAATGACTTGAATGCTGATTAGTGAGTGCTTGTTGGAGACATTAACAGAATTTCAACAAAATTAAATATACAAAAAGTACAGTAAATCTTTTCTTTACTTTTCCAATAGGATCCAAGAGTAGACTACTGAATGACTACTAGAATTAATATTTGTATGTCAAATGAGATTATCTATCATTTTTATCTTAAATATGCAGGTGAGTGTACCTATTTATTTGGAAGCAAATTCATCTGGCTTAAATACACTATACAAACTGGACAAGGATTGCTAAAGCATTTAAATTTTAGCTGTCCAATAATACAGAACAAAAAATTAGGAAAATGTCTAAAATCAATATTTGTAAATCCAAAAAAATTAAGTTGACTATTTGCATGATGTTATGTATAGATTAGGATCAGCGAAGGCCTGCCGTCTTTGGCGCTACCGGTGCACCCACTTGAATGAAAAGCTTTGAAATATACTGCTGAAAAAAAAGGGAACACTCAAATAGCACATCCTAGATTTGAATGAATGAAATATTTCCATTGAATACTTTGTTTTGTACAAAGTTGAATTTGCACAACAGTATGTGAAATTGATTGCCAATCAGTGTTGGTTCCCAAGTGGACAGTTTGATTTCACAGAAGTTTGATTTACTTGGAGTTATATTATGTTGTTCAAGTGTTCCCTTTATTTTTTTGAGCAGAGTATTTTTAGAAAGTTGGGCACACATGCTAAAACTGCCCTGGGCAGGTTTACATTTTGTGACTGGATGATTTGCTGTTTGTATAATGCTGCCAAACTCTCACTAATTTTGGCATGATATTAAGTATGGCTTACATGAAAGTTTACTCCTACCAACAATTTCTGCTTCAACATATTAACCACAAAAATATTTCAGCCATGATAAGACTTGGCAATTCGGCTGTATCCTAAGTCCAATTTTCATAAATCTGGCTCAAATTTACTGGATTCAGCCAAGGGGTTATGGATTATAATGCTATTCCCATTCAATTTTTTTTTTTGCCATATTGTATATGCATGTCTTATTATAAGATTCCTAAAAGGAGAATGCTAAGGTTATGATAGAACTTTTTAAAAATTTGAAAGAAGGTTATAGAGAAAAAGACCAAGACTGTTCTATGTTACCTTAGAGAGCTGGCAATCAGTAATGGATTTAAGTTACAGGAAAACAATGTCAATTGAATTTCCTAATAATAATAATAATTTGACAATAGATTATTTATCTAGAGAAATATAGGCTCCCCTTTCCAGATGTAGAGAAGCAGAGGCCTGGGTGGCTTAATTTGTATTCCTATACATGGTAGTAGGTTGGTCTAAGGTTGCTTCCAAGTACTGTATATGCTAAGGTTAAAATGACACATTTGTTTTACTTTCATTGTTAGTTGCGAGATTATATCTGACCCATTGCAGCCCATGGACAATGTTCCTCCAGGCTTTCCTGTCCTCTACCATCACCCGGAGTCCATTTAAGCTCACACCAACTGTTTCAGTGACTCCATTGTTGTATCATGTAATGGCTACCTTGTATCTCTGTAAATAGTTTGTTCCTTGTTAAAGCGCTGTCTGAGCTAGAATCAGGAAGTCGCTCCTGATTGGCTCAGACGTGGCTGCTCTTGCTTTGGCGGGAACCGCAAATGTATAAAAGGAGCGGTTTCTCCCAAGTAGAGCAGACGGTACTAGCTGAAAGTCACTTACCTTTTCTGAGCTGAAATAAAGGTACCGTTCTCACCTAACCCTGTCTCTGGGTCTACTTCACTGGCGACGACGGACGAAAGAAACCACGCGTGCAACATGAACAACCTCCAAATCGGCCGGGCTCCTGAGTTCTTCGATCCCGAGAAGACTTCCTGGGACGACTACTTAGCCAACTTCAAGATCTTCCTCGAGGCAGCAGGAATACGGGACGCCGACGCCGACCGGAGACGGGCCATCTTCCTAAACTACTGCTGTCCAGAAATCCGCGCCCTCGCCCAGACTCTCACCGACCCGCTGCCAGCAAGATCCGTCGCTTGGGACGTCCTGCAAGCCAAGCTCGCGAGCCATTTCAAGCCAACAAAACCAGCCATGGTTTTCCGGCACCAGTTCTCCAGAATGGCTCAGCGCGAAGCGGAATCAATCAACCAATTTGCAACGCGAGTTCGAACGGTACTTGCGAAATGCAAGTTTGACAACCCAGAAGCTCGCCTCACCGATGCCTTAGTCTTCGGCATGAGAAACGCCTCGGTCAGGAACAAACTCCTCACCGAAGACGAACCGACCCTACAAACAGTGATTAAGCTACCACAAACCGCGGAGATCGCCGCCGCCGCTGCTAAAGAGCTGAAGGAACACGAAAGACAAGAAGTCATCGCCAAGATAGACTCCACGTTTTCCCGCGCCGAGGACCCAGACAACCTCAGCCCACCAGCTCGCAACGAGGACAGCTGTTTCCTGTTGCAAGACCAGCCGAGACAACACAGATTTCCTCACCCCGCCGACCCCTGCGCCGGCTGCCGAGGAAACCATCAGCGCCAACGATGCCCCTTCCGGGACGCCATATGCCGCCGCTGCAACCGACCCGGCCACATCGCCGAAGCCTGCAGAGCATCTGCACCGGAGGAAACCTTCTCCACTCCGCGCCATCAACGACCCCAGAATCAAACACCTCAACCGCGAGAAAACCGACCTTTCCATTTTTCGGGCTGAAAGAACTACTCAGCCGCTAACCGCGACTACTCAAGAGGTAACACTCAATTTTCCGTGAATAACACGGCAACAAAAAATGGGGGCAAGATTGTAATTTCACTACTACTAAACAACAAGCCATGTTTTATGGAGCTTGACACGGGGTCTAAATACACCATTATGCCGTGGGAAAAGCTTAAATTGTACATGCTTAGCCTATCTAAATCTGAGCTATTGCAAACCTCATTGGTAATTAGAGATTTTCAAGGGGGGATAATCTCTGTTCTGGGCAAAGTGAATGTACCTATCATGTTTAAGAATGTTAAATGTACCCTGCCTTTGATTGTTGTTACAGGGGCTAAGCACTCTCTCCTGGGGTTGACTTGGATGGAACCTTTGGGAATTGAAATTTCTGGTATTTGTACTGTTAACTCTGATAGCATGCCTAACTTTTTACAGGAGTTCCCTGAAGTGTTTAGCCCCACCTTGGGATCGTATAAAGGGCCCCCTATCTCGTTTTCTATTGACCCCAAGGTCCCGCCTGTCCGGCTCAAACCTCGCAGGGTACCCCTTCCACTCCTCCCCAAACTTGACCTGCAGCTGGATAAGCTCATAAGCCAAGGCATTTTAGTTCCTGTGGAGCAGGGGCCATGGGAAACACCCATAGTCACACCCCTAAAACCAGATGGCTCCTTAAGGGTTTGCGCTGACTATAAATCTACGCTAAATAAAGCCCTCCAACATCACCCTTACCCCATTCCGGTGGTACAACAACTCCTGCACTCCCTGGGGGAAGGGAAAAGGTTTGCAAAGATCGATCTCGCGCAAGCGTATCAACAGTTACCTGTCGATGAACCGACAGCAAACGCGCAAACAATTGTGACCCACAGGGGTGCCTTTAAATGTATCAGATTACAGTTTGGAGTAAGCATAGCCCCAGGAATATTTCAAAGCATAATGGAACGTTTGTTATCTGGGATAAAGGGGGCCATTCCCTATTTTGATGACATCTTAATTGCAGGGGAAAACCAAGAACAGCTCAACAAAAGAATAAGGGAAGTACTTCAGAGACTTCAGGACAAAGGGTTAAGAATTAAGCCTGATAAATGCGTCTGGGGAACCAACAGTGTAGAATTCCTAGGTTATAAAATCGATAAGGAAGGTATCCACCCCACGACTGAGAAACTGAGAGCCATTAGAGAAGCCCCAGAGCCACAAAATAAGACTGAATTGCAAGCTTTTTTAGGCCTTCTTAACTTTTACTCCGTCTTTTTAAAACAGAAGGCAACAGTAGCAGAGCCTCTACACCGCTTACTCCAGAAAGAAACCCCTTGGACATGGGGGAGAACTGAACACGAAGCCTTTGTACAAATTAAACAATTATTAACTTCTAAAAGTGTGGTAGTCCAGTATAGTACTTTGCTACCAATCAGGCTGATGTGCGACGCTTCCCCTTACGGCGTGGGAGGAGTCTTGGCTCACGTTTTGCCTAATAATACAGAGGCCCCAATTGCTTTCTTTTCCAGAACGATGACCAATACTGAAAGAAATTATAGCCAACTAGATAAGGAGGCTCTAGCTTTAGTGGCAGGGGTGAAGAAGTTTCATAATTACCTTTTTGGGAGAAGTTTTGAATTGGTTACTGACCACAAGCCCTTACTAGGTCTCTTAGCCCCCAACAAGCCTACTCCTCCATTTATGTCCCCAAGACTAATCAGATGGGCCCTTTTCCTCTCAGGATACCAGTACGAGCTCATCCATAAAGGGGGTAAAACCATCAACCACGCAGATGGTCTCAGTAGGTGCCCCATGGCAGAGTTAGTGGAGGACCCTGCCCCATCTGCTGATGTCTTAATGATAGAACTCGAAGACAACCCACTAACTACTGCAAAGGAGGTGGCTGCACACACGCAGCAAGATCCAATCCTAAAACAGGTGATAAACTGTGTACTTAAGGGATGGCAAAATGACTCTGTGAAACCTGAATTGTGTGACTTCAAAACCAAAAGACTAGAATTGTCATATGTAAAAGGTTGTCTGTTGTGGGGGGATAGAGTGATCATTCCTAAAAGCCTAAGGGTAAAGGTACTCGAAATGTTACATGTGGGCCATCCTGGGATTGTCAGGATGAAGGGCCTAGCTAGAGGGCACTTATGGTGGCCAGGTTTGGATGCTGATATTGAAAACTGGGTAGCCAAATGTGATCCATGCCAAGAATCATGGCCTAACCCCCCCAAAACAACCCCAGCAGAGTGGGAGCAACCTGCGGGGCCATGGTCCAGGGTCCATATTGATTTTGCAGGGCCAGTGGGGTCACAATACTTCTTAATAGTAGTTGATGCATTTTCCAAATGGGTGGAAATCATAGCAATGAACAACATAACCACAAGTGCCACCATCAAGGTGCTGCACAGGCTGTTTGCTACCCATGGTTGCCCTGATATCCTAGTGTCTGACAATGGGCCACAATTAACGGCCAGGCAGTTTGAATTGTTCTTAGATAATCTAGGAGTCAGACATGCACTCATCTCGCCTTGCTCGCCCTGGGCTAATGGTTTGGCAGAATGCTACGTTCGCGTGGCAAAGGAAGCATTGCGCAGGTCAGGCCCTGGAGATGTACAACAGAATTTGGACCAGTTTTTGCTAACCCAGCACATTACCCCAAACACTCACACGCACGTAAGCCCTGCTGAGTTACTAATGGGAAGGAAACTAAGGTCCCCACTAGATAGGTTACACCCAAGGTTTTGTACAAATAACCCAATGTATGTAAACCCTGAAAGACAAATGTATTTGGGACAAAATGTGTTTGTGAAAAATTTTGATGGGGGTGTAAACTGGATGAAGGGAATTATTGTTAAACAAACTGCTCCTAAAACATATATTGTAAAACTGGAGGATGGTCAAATGTGGAAGCGGCACATTGACCACGTACGGAAACGCATGGAAAACTCCCTGGAGCAAACCGCTGACACAGACTCTCCCATTTCAACAGACTTTAACACGCAACCCGATTTTATAGACATTCAAATGGACTTATCGGGTCAGAGAGAATCCTCCAGCGACGCCGAACCATCTTCCTCCTCCGAAGTCAGCGTTGTGCCTGCCAGGCCGAATCAGCAGGCCGGAGCCCAAAACAGGCCCCAGCTGCGCCGGGGGAGCAACAGCGAGCCGACCTCCACCGTCGGTAGCGAGGACACAACTGAACTGCGCAGGTCGGAGCGAGCCTCGCGGAGACCCAGCAGATTGGAGGACTTCGTCACATGGCTTTCGTGATGGATGTATCCAAACTAAGGAGGGAGGGGTGTTGTATCCTGTAATGGCTACCTTGTATCTCTGTAAATAGTTTGTTCCTTGTTAAAGCGCTGTCTGAGCTAGAATCAGGAAGTCGCTCCTGATTGGCTCAGACGCGGCTGCTCTTGCTTTGGCGGGAACCGCAAATGTATAAAAGGAGCGGTTTCTCCCAGGTAGAGCAGACGGTACTAGCTGAAAGTCACTTACCTTTCTGAGCTGAAATAAAGGTACCGTTCTCACCTAACCCTGTCTCTGGGTCTACTTCATCCATCCAGCCTCCTCATTCTTTGTCGCCCCTTTCTTCTTTTGCCCTCAATCGTTCTCAGCATTAGGCTCTTCTCCAGTGAGTCCTTCCTTCTCATTAGGTGGCCAGAGTATTTGGAATTTTATCTTTAGGATCTGGCCTTCTAAAGAGCTGTCAGAGTTGATTTCCTTTAGGGCTGACCAGTTTGATCGCCTTGCAGTCCAAGGGACTTGCAAGAGTCTTCTCCAGTACCATAGTTTGTTTTATTAAGTACTATACTAAGAAAAATTAGAAGGCTTATTTACAAAAGACTATTCTGCTGTAGAGGCCTGGGTGTACTATTGTGTCCTTCGTAATTGAGCAAAAAGTTACTCTGCCACTATTGCATTCCCTCTATTTTTTTCAGATATGAGATAAATTAAAGATAAATAGATAACCTCCTGAGATCCACAGTGCAGTGAGGAAATTTATGGAGAAGTGCATCATAACAATACACATACACACAAGCAAACAAACCCATACTTAACAGTATCAAATATGAAATAAAACAATGCATAATTAATTAATAGAATAATGCCCATTCTTATGTATTTATTTAGCAAGAACTTTCAGTAAATTCAGAGATATTTATTTACATTTAACTATATAAATTTAAGTTGTAAACTTTTTGAGCTTTTATCAAGTATATTCAATCAGCTCAAGTGTACTTCTTAGTCATTAAATTGAAATTTAAAATATTTATATCAATATTTTACATACAAGTATAAACAAAGATGTAAATACAAGCAAAATGAATCAGAACATAGATAACAGAACAAAAAAGAGAAAACATTTTTATAAATTAATCAAAGTTAAATAAAAAATAGTAATAAACAGTTACATCTATAAAGAAATTGCTACTAATTTGCTTTTTAACAGAAAATTGGATCATTCCATCTTTTTTTATGCCACTATCTCTCAACTTCAGTAGCCCTAACATACTAACTGGGGAATTCTGGGAGTTGAAACTCACACATCTTAAAACAGTGTAAATATTGCTTTATATTTTATACACTCAGAGGCTCAAAGTTTACCAAAGCAGTCTTTTCCAAGTATCCATATTCATAAGAAAATCATAATTTTCGAAGGAAAAGTCATCGTCCCATAAATTTTTGCAAACCAAATCATTAATTGTTTGCTCAATCTATATATTCCCCATTTGATGTAAGTGAATGGAGGGATTACAAAGTTAAAAACAGAAAAACAATACAAATAAAAGCCAGACACATAACAACAAAATGCTATTAAAGCCATAAAAACCATTTTCAGCAGAACATAATCAACTTCACAAACCATAAAGACACTTTGCAGTCTCTAAATAAGAACTACAAGATCCTCAGGCCAAATGACAAATACACATCTTCAACAACTTCATAAAGAATAACATGTTTAGGGCCAGTTTGATGTCAGGGGCAGTAATGTTCCAAAAGATGTATTCTACTACAGTATAGGCTCTTTTTCTGGGTCCCATCAGATGACATTATTTGGGATGTGAATGGGAATCTGTCCACCCCAACTAACTACCTGTGTCACCATATTTTGTACCAACTGTTGATTCCTAATATTTTTCAAGAATAGCCCCAGGTATAGCATATTAAAATAATCCATACAGGAGTTACCAGACCATGAGTGATGGACCTTAGAGCTTCCAATCCAAGAATATGTGCAACTGGCACATAATCAGGCAGTCCAATTGACTGCCACCTATTTATCAAGCAGGAGTCATGAGTCAAAAAGAAACCCCAGTTTGTACACTGTGACTCATGTTTGATTAAATTCTTTCTTCATTGATCTCCAGAAGCACTTTAATATCAATCCATTTAATCTCCCTCACTTTGGAGAGTGGTGGGAACTGCAAAAGCAGGGGGCCTGCATAGATTCAATCTGACCTAAAGCCTCCTCTGCCCCCTTATTCCTGGCAATGACCAAGGTCTCAGGCAGACCATTCAGGAAACCATT
This sequence comes from Erythrolamprus reginae, assembly GCF_031021105.1. Classification (NCBI taxonomy): domain Eukaryota; kingdom Metazoa; phylum Chordata; class Lepidosauria; order Squamata; family Dipsadidae; genus Erythrolamprus; species Erythrolamprus reginae. The sequence goes on from NC_091950.1 coordinate 80,227,451, forward strand.
AGGAACAATTCTCAACCCCCTTTGAAACACATCTAGGTCCATCAATCAACATCAAAGGTGGAATGTTCAAATGATTCCTACCTTCTTATAGTGGTCAGGCTCATAACTGTCATAATGGCAATGAATTACTGTATTAGGTGAATTCTGACCTTATTTCTAGAGAAGGAAGATTATAACTGCCAGGATCACAAGTCTGGGAAATTCCACTTCCAACCTAGAAATGGAATCAAGGAACTCAGGCAGGGAAATGGCTGCATAGCAGGGAGGTGGTTATGTAGCAACAGTATCAGCTGAACCATAGAGAGTAACTTAAATGAAAGGAGTCTCACATTTGATAGCTTGTGGAGTACAGTCTTTGAAAGTTGTTAGATACTCCTTACTGACAGTTAATACTCCCCCCCTTCCTAAAATCTCAGCCACATAAAATCCATCCATCCATCCATCCATCCATCCAATCTATCTATCTATCTATCTATCTATCTATCTATCTATCTATCTATCTATCTATCTATCTATTTTGACTTCTATGCCGCCCAATCCCGAAGGACTCAGGGCGGCTTACAACAATAAACATTACAAAACAATAATCAAAAATACTATCTAAAACTAAAAGCCTGGTTAAAACTTAGATAAAATAAACACACCAACATGCACACACACCATTCATACACATTCATATATGTGGCTAGGCTTGTTGTTAATTCAGGGACCCAGGTCTGCCGGCATAGCCAGGTGTTCATGGCCTTAGGAAAAGCTAGCAGGGCGGGAGCGGTGCTGATGTCGGGGGAGAGTTGATTCCATAGAGCCGGGGCAGCAACTGAGGATGCCCTCGCCCGTGGTCCCACCAACCTGCATTGCTTAGGTGATGGGACCTGGAGGAGGCTGACTCTGTGTGCTCTACTTGGTCTCTGGGAGGTATGTAGCAGGAGACGGTCCCATTATCACATTCCCAAAGGGGAGATCTTGCAGATCTAGCAAGAGCACAGTAATACATGCCAGATTAGCTTTGTTATCTGTGATCAAATCACAAATGAAAGACACCTTATTACAAGCTGACCTATTATGCCATTTAGCAGCAGCAACCAAAAGCCAGGGCTTCTGAGGATCTGCTGGACAGGCCCTGGGAGTGAGCTTAGGAGACAGAAATATTAAATTGGAATAGAAATTGTGTTCCCCAAGAGTGGCCTATCCCCTAGCTCCCCTTATCTATCAATAGTGAGATATTTAGATGCACACCAAGCCCTCCTAAGATCCCAACACTTCCCCAACATTTATGGCTCAGCTCACAAGAGAGGGGATTCACACACTTGAAACCTATCATGCCATGAATGATGAGTGGGATTCCTGAGCACTTCAACCATTGCTCTTAAACCTATGTGGAATTCCAGTAAAATATCTTCCACTCAACAATTTACTACCTTCATAGGACCTCTGCCAAGCTTCTTTCGTTTACTATTTGGGAGCTCACTTCCAATACAAACAACCTCCTCCTTGGCCTCTTAAATGGTTCTCACCCAGAGGAAGGGCTTTCATACAAAGGCAAGACACCCACAATACATGTAGTAACTCTTCCACAATTATGAAGCAGGGTGATGAAATTAATTGACAATTTTAAAATATCTAAGCAGAATTATCACTAAATACCCTTTTTGAACTATCTATAAATTTTAAGATAACATTAATTTCACATTTAATTTCCTCCATAATTCCATTGGCATTTTCAACTATTTATTAGCATCACCATTAATCTTTAGTAATCACTTTGAAATGTTCAAATTTACCAAAGGATATTTTTCTAAGAGTAATTATCCTCAAATATTTAATAGAATTTGAGCAAAAGGTAAAACTCATTTGATATGTTTATACAAAAACTGTATTAGCTATAGGCAAAATGTTAGATTTATTCCAAATAACTGTATAGAATACATCATGCTGTTGTACAATACCTCCAAATCAAGGCAAAAAAAATTATTAATATTTTTAAAAACCCAAATATCATCCACATACAATAGCAACTTGTTCAATTCCTGCCACCTGTATATCTTGAATATCACATAATTGACTAATAAGATAAACGAAAGGTTCCAATACAAAATTAAAAGCATCTTTGACAGGTTTCATGATACATCTTGACGGGGGAGGAAATAATCCATTAGTACATATTTGAGCAGAAGGCCTAGAATAATAAATTTTGATTCAAGAAATAAAATTTTATGGAAATCCATTTTTTTGTGTAAGCTATTCCAAAATTTAATTAGTGCCATATCAAAGGCTTTTTCTACATCCAACAAAGTCATGACAGCCATTTCATATTTCTATGAATGCATGACTAAAATATCTGGTATTATCAGAAGGATGGCATCCTTTCATTAAATCACATTGTACAGGATGAATTACTGATGGTAATCTCTGTGATCTTTCATGCTCTACTCTGTCTTCCCATCCTTGGGTATATGCCAACATTTTTCAAATAGTTAGCTCAGTTTTGCCAATTTTTTTGTGAAGAGGTTTTTGCTTTCACAATCTCTTTGCAGGAGGCCTTCCATGGAGGCAGTTTGGAAATTTGCATGCAAGATGTAGCCCCTTTTGTCTGTAAAGTACTGTTCACTCAGTATTTGCCTCAAATGTAGCTGATGTTCACTGCACTAATGACAATGCAGCATGTGAATGTGCTGTCTTCATATTGTCAGTCTGCACTGCATCTCATGCCTATTTCTTCGTACTTAACCTATTATTCTCCCTGTTCATTTCTTTTCCCCAGCCTTAACTTGTTGAATTTTACATGCATCATTTTGTCCAAGCAGTGATTATTATTTAGGGGTGTGTGTGTGTCAGGAGGATAGACTAAGGAGCATCATGTATTTGTTAAGTAATTCAAACATCAGTGATGGGATAGATGATCTCAATAGATTGGTCCCAGAAGATAGGACTGAAGGACAAGCCTATATAAAATTTGAGAAGTATCTTGCCAAAGAGAAAGGGAACTCTGCCTATAGCACTTAGGAAATCCTACCAACATAATCACCCCATCCTTCACCTTCACTGTTCCTATCTACTGTTGTGATTTCTCCTTGTCCACCTCAGGCCATGTCAGATTCTGAGAAGGATGAGCCAGGCCCCTCTGGATATCCTGGGCCAGGGGGGTAGCCAGGTGATGCTGAGAGTCAAAGTGAGGGAGAAAGTGACCCAAGTGAACCCGAGGAACCACTAGAGGGGGCTGATATTACAATGGAGGAGTGGTCCCAGTCAGAGGATGAGGAAGATATTAGAGTGGATAGTCTGTGGATAGATCCTTGATATAGGAGATTGTTGAGAAGGCAAGAGGAGTTGCATAGTAAAAGGTATTAGCTTATAGCCTTAACCTCTTTGGGGTGTGATGTTACTTCCAGGCAGTATAAAAGCAAAGGATTTGGGGTAATTGAGTGTGGGGTTTCAACACCATTCAATGGAAGAGGTTTTAGAGAGGGAGTGTGCTTGAAAAAAGTTTCAAAACCTTGATTTCTGCCTCAGAAAAAGACATTCTCTTCTGGATGATTTTTGCCTGGGATTTCGGTGAGCTGATTTATATTCTTAAATGATAAATGGACTTTGTTATATAAGGAATGCCATTTAAGCTGAGTTTGGCGCCTTTCCCAGACTTCATTCCAAAGAGAGAAATAACTCCCTTTTCCTTGCCATTTAAATCGCCTTTTTGCTGTGTGTGCTTTTATCAATAAAGTGTGATTTTTACCAAACGGGACTTTTTAATTGGGGGGTTTGCTCTGAGAGCCATGCACAGAACACCTACTATATATATTATTGAACCACCAGACCAGGTGTGTTGCTAATAGATCCGTTGGATATGTTTGATACTTTGAGTTATTTGGAAAATAATGCAAATAGGATAAACCAATCAATCAATCCCCTATGGATTGATGTACCATGGCACCACACTGTCCAATACATCTGGAGACAGATTAAAGGCATTCTCCTCTGACTGCCATCCAAGTAAAAGTTCAAGCAATGTTCCAATTAAATCAACTCTTATCACTTTATCCAATCCAGTCAAGAATCACTAATCCAGAACATTCGAGTCTTCCAGAAAAAAAGATGGATCTCTGACTAAATTGTATTAAAATAATGGAAGTCTACCACATGTAGATGCTAACACTTTCTATATCTCTTTGTTGCTATCAAAAGATTTCTGCAGCTGAAATATGATGCCCCACTTATGGAATTTATTTCCAATCTTGCATTTGGATTCTGCTGAAACAGTGTTTTATGCTGACCTTCATGCAGTTAGATATGGGAAGAGCACACTGTTAAGTTGCATAAAGCAGCAAAACAACCTTCTTTATCCCTGACAAAGCACAGCAGCTTGGCAAGTTAGCAAAGTATAAGCTTGTGTGTTCTTCCTATTCTTTTGTTAGTACATTTTTTAAAATCAGTCACTAAATTGTATGCAATTTCTCTACCCAGAATGTTACTGTAACAATACATATATTGTTTAGATTGTCAGGAAATTCTTTTGTCAGAATTTCCAAATTCCTGATTTAGATTAAACAGATTCATCTTCTTCACCCCAACCCTTTCCCCCTAAATAGTTTGTCTTTGACCAGTGGTGTGCCACTGTGATGTGTACCATACACTCGGATGCTTGGTGCAATTCACATGACTTTCTCAGGTTCTGTGGGGCCTTGAAGACTGGAATAATCCGAGTCTCACACCTTTGGTTTCCATCAAACCTGTCACTCATCCCTCTCCCAGTCATCTCTACCCTCTACATGCCAATTTCCTCTTTTCCCCTCCCCTCCCCTAGCAGTTGATGACAGAATGCCAGCTAGGCACCAAGCTGAAGCTGAAGATAGCAGATCTGTCATTGCCCATTTTTCTCTACCAACTACACTTGGTAAGGCTACACTTGGAATACTGCATTCAATTTTGGTCACCATAATGTAAAAAGGAAGTTGAGATTCTAGAAAGAGTGCAGAGAAGAGCAAGAAAGATGATTAGGGGCCCGGAGGCTAAAACATAAGAAAAACAGTTGCCTGTACTGGATATGTCTAGTTTAATGAAAAGAAGGACTACGGGCGACATGACAGCAGTGTTCCAACATCTCAGAGGTTGCCACAGAAAAGAAGGAGTCAGGCTATTCTCAAAAGCACCTGAGGATAGGACAAGAAGCAACAGGTGGGAACTAATCAAGAAGAGAAGCAACTTAGAACTAAGGAGAAATTTACTGAGAGTTAGAACAATTTATCAGCGGAACGGCTTGCCTCCAGAGGTTGTGAATGCTCCAACACTGGAGGTTTCTAAGAAGATGTTGGCTAACATTTGTCTGAAATAGTGTCGGCCGTCGGGTCTCCTGCCCAAGCAGGGTATTTATTTATTTATCTATCTATCTATCTATCTATCTATCTATCTATCTATCTATCTATCTATCTATCTATCTATCTATCAGATTTGTATGCCACACCTCTCCGCAGACTCACAGCTCACAGCAATAATGATAATAATGTAACAAATCTAATATTTAATTAATTTATAAAACCACAATTTAGAAACCAATCATACATACTAGCATACCATACATAAATTTTATAAGCCTAGGGGGAGGGAAAATGTCAATCCCCCATGCCTGACGACAGAGGTGGGTTTTAAGGAGCTTACGAAAGGCTAGGAGGGTGGGGGCAACTCTGATATCTGGGGGGAGTTGGTTCCAAAGGGTCGGGGCCGCCACAGAGAAGGCTCTTCCCCTGGGTCCCGCCAAACGACATTGTTTAGTTGACGGGACCCGGAGAAGGCCAACTCTGTGGGACCTAACTGGTCGCTGGGATTTGTGCGGCAGAAGGCGGTCCCGGAGATATTCTGGTCCGGTGCCATGAAGGGCTTTATAGGTCATAACCAACACTTTGAATTGTGACCGGAAACTGATCGGCAACCAATGCAGACTGCAGAGTGTTGGTGTGACATGGGCATATTTAGGAAAGCCCATAATAGCTCTCACAGCTGCATTCTGCACGATCTGAAGTTTCTGAACACTTTTCAAAGGTAGCCCCATGTAGAGAGCATTACAGTAGTCGAGCCTCGAGGTGATGAGGGCATGAGTGACTGTGAGCAGTGACTCCCGGTCCAAATAGGGCCACAACTGGTGCACCAAGCGAACCTGGGCAAACGCCCCCCTCGCCACAGCTGAAAGATGTTTCTCTAATGTGAGCTGTGGATCGAGGAGGACGCCCAAGTTGCGAACCCTCTCTGAGGGGGTTAATGATTCCCCCCCCCAGGGTAATGGAAGGACAGGTGGAATTGTCCTTGGGAGGCAAAACCATTCCATCTTATCTGGGTTGAGTTTGAGTCTGTTGACACCCATCCAGATCCCAACAGCCTCCAAGCACCGGCACATCACTTCCTAGAAGACCTCCAAGGTCCCTTGCAACTATGTTGTTGTTGTTGTTTTTATTTTTATTTATTTATTTTTTATTATTATTATTATTATTATTATTATTATTATTATTATTATTATTATTATTACTACTACTACTACTACTACTACTACTACTACTACTACTACTACTACCCCTTCAAACTCCTCAGATACTTTAGCCAAAGAGAAATTATAACATTCACAAATATTCAGGGAAAATGACATCAAGTTTTTTTATTTCAATAACTGACCAGCAAAAGAAAGGCTTGAAAATGGACATTTCAACCATCACACTGAAACAATTAACAAATCATTTTGTCTATAATATTTAATGTATGGTTAAAAATATTGGAGACCTTTAATAATTTCCACAAGCCCAACTCTTTGATTTTCTCCAATTTTAGTCAAATAATGGACATAATTCATTAAGAAATGTTAAGTTGTTTGTGAAGCATTATAGAATCACCATTAAACACACATTAGGGCATTTTAGGATTGGCAGAAAAAAATAGTGGACTGAAAACTGCTATGAGAATTTGCTGTAGTGTCACTACAGAAGAAATGATGAGATGCAATACTGTGGTCCACATTTCTTTTACTTATATTCTACAGTATCTTGAGCTTAGAAACAGTTACTAAGTAGGCTTTTGCAAATTGTATGCAGTCATTATCACTTTTGAGGCTTTTATCTGTATTTGTAATAATTAAGATAAAAGAGAACAACATGAGCTTCCTAATCCAACATCACCAGAAAGAATTACAAATGGCATGGTAGAAATGGTGTCTCATTTAAAATGTTTTTGGCAACAAATCAAGAGTTTGAACTGTAACCAGGTCACTGATAAGATGTGCCATTAAGGTTTGTGGTCCCTTGCCATTAAAAAATATCTAAGTGTGTGACAAAATACTTCAGACGCTTTAAACTTTGTCACAAATCTAAAGATTCAGAAAGACTGGGTAACTGTGGTAGTTACCACCAACCACGCCTAGTGGCTCCATCCATAGCAGGGGTGTCAAACTCACATTGTCACAGCATCATCATGTGATGTATCATGACTCTTCCCCCCCTTTGTTAAACCTGTCATGGGCGTAGCTAGCAGGTGATACATCTGACCAGCAGGTTGCGAGTTTGACAGCCCTGATCTACAGTGTTGAGTACCAAAGTTAATGAGTTTCAAATCATTTTGAGTACCAATGTGCCACTGTATATGTTTTCCTTTTTTCTTAATTTATATTCATTAATGATTTTTGTGGCCCTCACTCTGGTTAGAACCTGTTGGTTTGCACTCCATAATCTACAGCAGCTATCCAATGGGATCAGCATTCTTTTAAAAATAGAGAAAAATAAGTGTATAAAGTCAGCACTCACTGCTCTACTGGATACTGAAAAAGAATTGTAATGGAGAACATTTTGGTTGTATTTGGCTAGATAAGCAAAAGATATGTTGTGCTAATGAAACAAACATACTTATCACAAAGGAAGATAATTTTGAATTTACCATCAAAATTAACTCTTCAAATTTTAAGATAAAATATATTGGAGAAAAATCTCCCTTTTGATTAAATATAATAAAAATCTTAGTATTAATGCACTCAGAAATCATAAACATCAAACCATCAAATTATACTAGCTGACACTGAATGTATATTTCTATACATTTCTACCTGTGAGATCAGAGATAGTCAATGCAAGGTCTGAGGGACTTTGTATACCAAGGTACAGGTTGTGTCTATATGGGAATATGTCTTTTCATTAGCAGAATATTCCCTACTTTCAACTTACCTGACACCCCCTTTACCTTTCCATTGCCGAATATTTTTATATCTGTTCTTATTCTTTAATGCACTCATATTTCTACTGCTCTTTTTAAAGTGCTTTACTTCTATGATGTCTCAGAATATTTTATGATATTTGTTTTACCTTCTTTTGCTTTAATATCAATTGCCGTTAATTAATTAATTAATTAGTTAGTTAGTTAGTTTGTTTATTTGTTTGTTTATTTATTTATTTATTTAATTTGTATGACGCCCCTCTCCGTAGACTTTTATGCTTTTACTATATTATTAAGTTTCGAGAACTAAAATATTATAACAAATATTATAAATTGTAGTTTCAGTTTATATTGTAGTTCCAAATACTCAAAAAATAATGAATTTAAAGTATACTGTTTCATTGTTTCATTATCATTGCTTGATCAGGGGAATGGACTAGATGATCTACAAAGTCCCTTCCAACTTTGTAAAATACATTACTTCAGCTAATAATCAGATTGTGCTTAGGATATTATTCTGCCAAACATATTTAGAACAATTCACATAATATTTTAAATTATTGCCAGCATACAGTACCATTTATGAATGGAATATACTAATTTGTTCATCGTCTTACATTGTACCTTAAATTGTACCCTAAACCCAATTGTAATAATAACAAAGAAGGGCCAGGATTTTAGCAAGTCCAACCTCCTCCCATGAAATTCAGTGACACATACAGTATTAATAAATCCTATCATTTTTATTGGTGTCACATGACATTCTGAATAAATACTGCGACTTTGACTGAAGACTTAGATAGCATATACAACTAGTCATTGTTCTCGTAGTAGTAACCTGCCAACTTTCATGGGTACCATAAATCATAGGAAAATTAAGAAAAAGGAGATAGGAAACATAGCAATGTCAAGACTAAATTTATAGAATTTGGAACTGAACTTTTGTGATGCTTCCTGTAATCTTGCTAAATGCTTTCCCCTCTATTTAGTACATTAAAGACCCATGATCAAAGCTATAGAATCTAAAATTAGATCTGCCAGCTGTGTTTTGGTTAGAAGATATTCACAAGCCCTGCTCTCCGTATGACCAGTCTGCCCTATCTTTTTCATAAGTAGAACATCAAAATGCACGGGAATTCTGATATCTCAAATAAACTGAAATATTTAACTGCCTTTTAAATGTAAACCAAAATATAGATTGATACAAATATCTGTGGAAGAAGTATTTCTCTACAATATATTTATAATTATATTTATTTTCTTTATGTTAATTGGGGAGGTGAACTACTGAAACTAAAAAATGCACATAAATATTTGTAACTTGTAAGTGTTCCTAATAAGTTTCAGATCAATATTGGTATGACGACTAGCAATTAATAGATTGCTTAAAGTTGCTATGTTGGTTCTGTTCTGATGTAGGCTTCCCCAAAAGCACAAAGCCTATTCCACATCCTGATAAAACTCCTTTTATTTAGTTTACAGTGAATTCCTCTCCAGCAAAGTCCCGGCCAACAGTATTATTATTATTATTATTATTATTATTATTATTATTATTATTATTTTATTAAATTTTTATGCCGCAATATTACCAATTACAGACCTTTATCAGGCTTGGACAGCTGCCAACCTGATATCTTTCCGACTCCACACTATAACAGACAATACTTGACCAGAATGCAGAATGCATTCTTCCAAATGAACTAATTGTCTTCTGCAAACATCCCTCCCCTTTCATTTCTGTTTGATTTCCTATGGGAGGGGCCATGCATTGTCCACCTGGGTCTTTATTCCCAAGTTGACCCTGATTTCTTAGCTGTTCTTTTCTTCTGGCAGCTCTGCACATGCGCACGCTGGGAACAGGCTCCAGCTGCTCCTCTGCCTCAGTGCTGTCTGCTGATAACTGCCAGACAGACTTTGCCTCCTCTCTACCTCTAATGCAGAATCCTCATCTGAGCCTTCCCCAGACTTCAGGACTGGCCCATTTTCCTCCCCCCCTCCTCACTGTCCGAATCTGCTGCCAGCTCTGCTGGCTGTTGGCGGACCACAACAGGTTCCTATTAAAAGTTTCAAACTACATGTATCAATGCCCTGGTCATGTACAAATATATTTATTAAATTTATATGCCGTCAAATCCCAACAAATATTTAGATTGTTATGGGAGCTCCAAAATAGACAGGTCTGAATTCTGATTTTTTAAGTTACCAAATGCAATTTGCTTTGCTAAATAAATTGACTCTGGGATGTTTGTACTTTATAATTACAGACTAAAAATCTGCTATTTTCAAAATAATTTTTCATTAAAGTTACATTATTGTATGAAGAGAGTAAAAAAAGAAAACTCATTCCACTGAAATTGTATGCTTGCTCTGAGAAGATATTATAACCTTCCTGCACTGTGCTGCCCATTCACTGCGAATCTATCCAATTCCAGTGGGTCCCATGGAATGGTTCTATGGTAAGTCATTCTGCCATGACAACTAAGGTCCATAAGCTGGCAAAAGCCAAACTCTTGTTTAGTTGTTGTTGTTATTGTTGTTGTTGTTGTTGTTGTTATTATTATTATTATTATTATTATTATTATTATTATTATTATTATTATTATTATTTAGATTTGTATGCTGTCCCTCTCTGAAGACTCGGAGCGGTTACAATTACATTTTTTGTCTATGCACAAAAATGGCCCATACAAGTCTATGGCTTCACTTATTCAAGGTATCAGATGTCGTTTTTCGTTTTTTATAAACAGCAATAGCTCTACAATAGTAAAATGAGAAAGCCTTCTTTTTTATATTTGCCAAGAAGCCGAAACTGATTGGAGGGGCAAGGCTTAGAAAAGAAAGATCCTTTACAGCATTATTCCAAAATAGCTCAGGATAGGGTGGAAATCACTGTGCAAAATGCCATGTAATAAACAGAAATATTTATTGTTTGTTCTTTAAAAGATAAAAACAAAGAGAAAAAATTCAGACAGGAAAATACTGATCCTAATCTTCATAAATTTACAGGTTATTTTCTATATTTTAGGAATTTACATTCACTTGGAAATTTTTCTTATGACCAGTTTGACATATTAAAAATTAATTATCAACTATATTAACAGATTTCAGACATCATCATAGCAACTTTCCCAATTAGGTGATTTCTGAGGCTGAACTAACCTTTATTATTCATAGTTAACTTCTGAGCCACACAGGGTAATAGGAGTTGAAGCACAACATCAAAGTCTGAAGCATACTGTAAAATGCAAAACTGATTGTTTTCTACTAAATATAGTTATATAAAACTAAATATACATGTCCACAAATTTATATCTATTCTAGGAATGTTCTTTGACTGTTTTGCCTGAGACTTTACATGAATAATAGCCAGCATCATGGACCCTGAACACTGATGACTCTGCTAATACTTTTAACTTTTCCTTGAAATTACAAGATCAGTCTAGCCAGAATTTATGAGACCGAAACCCCAGACCTCACATAGCTCACATATTAGTCCATTAGGCATCTAACTACCTCTGAACAATTTCAATGTATTATCTTGCCTTCTCCCTGGGGCATAAACTTCACTCGTCCATACTTTCAATATATTTTGTCTGCATGAAGCAGATCAAGTTATTACATGCCAGCAAACCCCAACTTACAGAATTTCATTGCAGTTCAATATATACAGAAATACATTTCTTTAATACCTTTCTTGCCCATGCTGAGACGGATTTATAAAGAAAGTCAACACTGAATCTTCAGTGAATTAGCTGATCCGATATTTGCTGTTCTCACTTATAAGTTGTTAATATTTTTATTTATGGGTATGTAGATACACTTGTGTATCATTTTAACCGTATATGCATGTACACAAATAATGTAATACTTTATAAAGGTGTATACAGTATATAAAATGAGTTTTTATAGATAATTGATTGCATTTTGTACCTATTTTTTTTATCTCTTTCAATGTATCAAAATCTATAATGCTTTCTCTATTTAGCCTCTCTTTATTAAATTCATTTGGCAACTTCACTATACTGCCATAGTTCTCATAAAGAATCTGAAATGTTTTTTACTCATTACAGACCTCAACTTATAACCACAATTGTGATTGGAATTTCCGTTGTTAAGCAAAGTGATCATTCATTCCATTACAGAGGACCCTGGAGGAAGAAGATTGTTTGGACCCATTTCAGTCAGTTCTGAGGCCAGGAATGGCATTGGCTTCACTTGTTGATGTTTTATGGTGGTGCTGGGGTGGAAGTGGTCTGCCCTTTCTTATACTCCTGGAGATCTCAGTGGCTTTCAATACCATTACATTATACCATTTTCTTATTCTGGGGTTGGTTTCAATAAGTGTTGACAGATAGGGAAAATTCAAAGTTAACATTTCTGAAACATCAGATTCACACTCCAAAGAACAGACTCATCATTTTTCTCTTTAACCTTTATGAAAGCACCCGAATTATGATTAGGTATCATCAAGAGACAGATGATACCCAACTGTACATTTTGATATCTGACTGATCAAGCGTATGATTGAAATCCTGACCTGCTGGGTGGAGCTGGACGGGAAAAAAACAGACAGGATCAATCCTAACAAGACTTAGACTGTTTGAGCCTTCTGGACTGGGAGATATTCTATTGTTGACTTACAATGATGTACGCCCCCATCAAGATTTATATGCAGTCTGCAGTCCTCCTGGTTTCTCATATTGATTAGGAGCAATAGAAGTTGCGAATAGAGTGACTTTGCACAGGTATCAGTGTACGCTAGGTATGTCCCTTCTTGAACTAGGAACCCTCTTAGGTAGTCATTCATGTCATAGTCATTGCACAATGGGATTACTGTAATACATTCTATAGTGGGCTGCCCTTGAAGAGTCTAAAGGAGATTTAGAATGAAGTGGCATGGGCAATGATGGGGATACAATGGATACATTGCCAGTTGGCTTCTGGCTGTGATTTAAAGCAATTAATGCCTGGAATGCACTACCTGACTCTGTGGTTTCTACTCCTAACCCCAAAACCTTTAACCTAAGACTATCTACAATTGATCTCTCCCCTTTTCTAAGAGGTCTGTAAGGGGCGTGCATAAGCACATCATCGTGCCTACTGTCCCTGTCCTATTGTCTTCTTTTCTTACTTTTTATCATTACTCATCTAATGTTTTAGTTGTACAAATTACCACCCTATAATTGTTTGACAAAATAATAAATAAATAAATAAATAAATAAAATGTTTATCATCACCTTTAACACAGGGGTCTGCTTTTCTGCTGTTTCATTTATTTTACTACTAAATTGCTTTTTAACTGTAAGCTACCCAGTGTCATTTCCATTGGTAGTCTAATCATATGTAATCCTTGATAATCCATTCAATTGTTAGCCACTCCCAACTCTGTTTATCTTCCAAGCCCCAAATATGGTTATCCAACTTTTGAAATCTGAAGTATGAAGAAAAATGGCTAGAAAAGGAATACTTTTGCTTATAATAGCTCCAAATTAATAAATAACAAAAAGTGTGATTCAGACAAGTACTAAGCCATTTCAAATAAAAGCCTGAGAGAATTAAGTCCTGAACCAATGGAGAATAAATATTTTTAATATGTAATTTATTCCAAAAGGCTAAATAATGTCTGTATCACTCTCCAACTATCTATATTTTAGGCCATATTATAATTTTGAAATACTGATTGAAAACAACAATTTTATGTGAACAATATTTAGTCACCACTTGAAGTATGAACCATTGATTGTACATTAATTAAATTACCATTAATTTATAAATGAAATCATTATTTTTCTTAGCCAAACACAAAAAATATTACAGTGCAAAATTATTCATTATCCAATATAATGGGTATGTATTGCTGCTTCCTCATTTCATGATTCTGGTGCAATTCAAAAACAGGTGTAACCTGGCAAAATTCACCTTAGTCTACACCAGTGCTTTTCAAATAGTGGGGAGGGCCCCCCTTGGGGGTCACGGAGTAATGCCGGGGAGGACGTGACCCCAGAAACATGGGGGGGGGGTTGCTGCAGGGAGTAGGATGCGTGTCCTACCTGACACTTGTACCGGTACCTCCGTCATGTTACTCGGCATTGTGTCCAGGACAGCCTGTTCTAAAAGAACACGTCTTGCTAGTTCAATCAAATTTCTCAAACGTGCAGGACATTTTCTTTTAGAACAGGCTGCCCTGGACACAATGCTGAGGAACACGATGGAGATACTGGTACAAGTGTCACGTAGGACGCAGGTATTGTGGTGGGGGCGCAATTTGTGGGTGGCAGGTCAGGCGGGTCAGGCCACGATACTATTTATAGTTGTAGTGGAGAGTTGAGGGGTGCAAAATGTTTATTTCTTCCTGGGGAGCCATAACAGAAAATAATTGAGAAGCACTGCTCTACATCAAGGGTGTCAAACTCAAAATATGGCTAAATCTCGTCTACTGGGCTGCTCTGGAAGATGGTGAGGGAGTCAGCACCTGCCACCTCAGCCCTAACTCTCCTCACCCAGCCTTGCCTCATATCGCCCCACAGACAGCATCAGTAGCAGCCTCAAGGAGGTAAACAACGCCAGGCAGCCCCTCGGGGAAACAGGGTTGACTGGACTGCGGAGTCCCAGTGCCCAGTGAGCTCGAGAGCTGGCCACACCCACCCAGTCATGGCCACCCACTGTCTTCCATGCAACTGGCCCTTTGAGGGCAACCATAATGCAAATGTAACCCTCAATGAAGTTGAGTTTAATACCCCTGCTCTACACAGTACTGGACACTTGGTTTAACAAAAACAATCATCATAAGAAGATCATCATATCCAATGATTAAAACCATTTTGATGCAGACGAGTCATTGATTTTCTTGTCATTAGTCTCTATTCTTTTCAGCAGCCATTGGTGTCTACCACAACGAAATGTAAAACAATCAACAGTATAAGATAGCTATATTTCTCATTATGAGAATATAAAAAAATATTTACATTTATTGCACTGTAGTTACACTTTACATAAAGTATAGCAATAAATAAAGAAGTTACCAGCTACATATTTGGTATGATAGCAGATTACTCCAGATTAACACAGAATGTCCAAAAGTAATTCTGCTCTTAGGATAGAAAAGATTCCTTCATTTCCTTCTCTCATTCTAGCCTTTGTTTTTCCTACTTTATCTCCTAACAATGCTTTGAAAAGGCTGACATTTCAGCCCCTCAAACAAGTTCTATCCTTTTTTAATTGTCTCTTTAACAAAAATCAAATGTAAATAATTTACTAAATCAGTGTTTCCCAACCAGTGTGCCGTGGCACACTAGTGTGCCGCAGGACATGGTCAGGTGTGCCGCGAGCCCGGCCTGGCTGGAGCTTCCCTAGCGGTGACGGCATGAGCTTTTGGGGCCCGGTGGGAGGGCACCAGCCACTGTTGCTTCTGAGCTGCGTGGGCGGGCGCCTGCACAGCCATTAGGAACCCCCCCACAGAAATTTTTGAAGTGGCGCAAAGCCACGCAGTCCTGAATCGCTCCCTTCTCCAGCCAGCAAAGTCTGCTGCCTAGGAAAGTGGCGCATTTGAAAAACGCGCGTTTTAAAAGCACGCCGCTTTCCCAGGCAGCCGACTTGCTGGCCGGAGAAGCAAGCGATCCGGTACTGTGTGGCTTTGCGCCGTGATGACAACAACGGCACCGTGATGGCTTTCAAGCGCCACCCTTCGTGGCGCCCCACCACCCGTTCCTGCAGGTAGCAGTCAGGCGGGGTACTGGGAGGCGGAGGCGGCGTGTGGCCGGGCGCTGAGCGCCATGGACACCTGGGAGGGCGAAGGGGTGAGTGTGGTTGCTGCCTCTTAGGCGGAGGCGAAAGCGACAGCGGAGTCCGTGCTGGGGCCATGCAGGGCTGCTGATCCAAGGGGTCGCGGACCAGTAAGCCGCCCTCCACTCTCTCTCCGCTCTCTCTCTCTTTCTCTCTCTGTTGCTGGTGTGGTGCACGAGAGAGAAAGAGAGAGAGAGAAAAAGGAGGAGAGAAAGCAAGAGAGAAAGAGAGAGAAGTAAAAGCAAGAGAGAAATCAAGAGGGAGAGAGAAAGCAAGGAAGAGAGAGAGAGAGAAAGAGTGTGTGTGTGTGAGAAAGCAGGAGAGAAAGAAAGAAAGAGAGGGAGAGAAAAAGAAAGCAAGAGAGAGAGAAAGAGAAAGAGTGTGTGTGAGAGAGAAAGCAAGAGAAAGAAAGCAAGAAAGAGAAAGAGAGAGAGAGAGAAAGAAAGAGAGAGAGAGAAAGAAAGAGAGAGAGAAAGAGAAAGAGGGAAGGAAAGCAAGAAAGAGAGAAAGGGAGAAAGCAAGGGAGAGAGAGAGTAAGGGAGCGAGAAAGAGAGAATAAAAGAGAGCAAGAGAGAGAGAGAGAATGCAAGAGAAGGAGAGAAAGCAAGAAAGAAAGAGGTAGAGAAGGATGGAGAGAGAAAGAGCAAAAAAGAGAGGAAGGAAGAAAGAGGGATGGAGAGGGGGAAAGAAAGAGGGAGGGAGAGAGAGGGGGAAAGAAAGAGGGTGGGAGCGAGAAATAGGGTGAAAGGGAGGAAGAGAGAGTTTTTTGTCCAAACTTTTTTAGCCCCCCCCCCCCCCCCCCGATCAATGTTCCCCAGGATTTTGTAAATGTGAATAATGTGCTGCGGCTCAAAAAAGGTTGGGAAACACTGTACTAAATCACAATAATGTCACTTTTTAAACTCAATTTCCCCTACAAACAATTTTGCTTACCTTTTTAATTTAATTTTATTATATTTTATTTATATCTTCTATTTCTTCAAAATAAAGTTTGGAACAGCATGCCTGAGGTTTTCCATTTCTCTACTTTAAAGGTTTTATCATCTTCTTTCATCTTTGTCCTATTTTTAAAAATGTACCTCTCTGTCAGAAGATCATGTCATGTCTTTTGTACTTCACCTGACATTGTTGGCATCAAATAAATGTTTAATAATACCAGAGCCAAATAAAATTGGCAATTTTCTTCCCTTCATAAATATTATTTCAAATAGTCTCCAAAAGAGAAATTTATTTTGGTTCTTTTCATTTTTTTTGTATATTACTTAATAGAACAAATACATTTTAATTATAAACATTTTGGGTTTTTTAGATCAGATTCATCTATTTTATTTATTTATTAATTGGATTTGTATGCCACCCCTTCCCTCATTAAATATTATCTGTTGTAAAATTAAATCAACAATACTAACAGATGACAAATTTATAAATAACTTTTACCTGTGATTTTCATTCAAAAATCTACAGACCATGACAGACACATGCATCTATGACTTATTACACTTTCTGTGTCTGCATACATACATACATACATACTTTATTTATTTATTTATTTATTTATTTATTACTTAGATTTGTATGCCGCCCCTCTCCGAAGACTCGGGGCGGCTCACAACATGTAGAAACAAATCATAAGCAATCAGACAAATTTAAAATATTTAAATATTTGAAAACCCCATATGCTAACAGACACACACACAGACATACCATGCATAAATTAAACGTGCCCAGGGGGGAGATGTTTCAGTTCCCCCATGCCTGACGGCAAAGGTGGGTTTTAAGGAGTTTACAGAAGGCAGGAAGAGTAGGGGCAGTTCTAATCTCCGAGGGGAGTTGGTTCCAGAGGGCCGGTGCCGCCACAGAGAAGGCTCTTCCCCTGGGGCCCGCCAACTGACATTGTTTAGTTGACGGGACCCGGAGAAGGCCAACTCTGTGGGACCTAATCGGTCACTGGGATTCGTGCGGCAGGAGGCGGTCTCGGAGATATTCTCGGAGATATTCCATACGTACGTACGTACGTACATACATTTTTAAAATGTATTTGAGGGAAGCCACATCCAAATATTCTAAGAATATAAATAGTCTGATGCTTCAGACTGTATATGTGATTACATCATATCCATATATGAATCAAGTCCACAATTTTTCAGCATATTACATCCATTACAGACTGAGGGCCACGTATGGGCACTAGGGTATGGTTGCCACCCAACCTAAGGCATAGAGCAAGCATATTTCTATACCAAACTGTGTTGTTCAGAAATGGAAAGTAATTTATTTTATTTATTTATTATTTGGATTTGTATGCCGCCCCTCTCCGAAGATGTCAAATGGAATTTTAAAATTCATCTTATTAAGCAAAAGTTAGGTCATTGGTTCACATATTAGAAAAGAATATACCTGTTTTCATATTATATTACAAAAAAAATATTTTGAAATGGATATTCTTTTAAAAATTCACAAAATGTGTCTACTCAAAATAAATACAAAAATTATTATTATTTTTATATTATTTATTAGATTTGTATGCCGCCCCTCTCCGTAGACTCGGGGCGGTTTACAGCAATGATAAAAACAATATATAATGATATATACAGGGAAGAATGGGGATGTGGGATGAGGTTGGAAATATGCTGGAATGTAATGATTAAGCATATCTGAATGACCAATTTACATATCCAAAGGCCAGAGTGCTAATATTATTGCCTAGCCTCTCTATTCTATACAGCAGAAGTCTTCAAATTTGGCAACTTTAAGACTTGTGGATTTAAACTCCCAGAATTCTCCAGCCAGCATAGTTATATAGAATATACTTCTTATGGAAATGCCTAACACATTTTTTCAAACACATATTATTTTGAAATGGTTAATATGTTTTTCTTTTTAACAGATATTCATAAGGGGGGAAATGTTTCATAGCAACTGTATTTTTGTTTTGGAAAGTTATGGTATAGTTGCTCTTAACAGCAAACATATAAAACATAGTTGTATTGTGAGTCTATTAGGTGGATCTGTATTTCCTTGTAACCTTTGTGTATTTAGTTCCCCACTCCCATCTTTTATAATTTAAGGAAAGTGTTCAAACTCCTAACATTTGCTATAAATATATTATATTTAGAAGCTTGGAATTATCAGATAATTTCCTACAAATGATACTATTTCTTATAGTTTTTATTTACTAGCAGTCAATACTAATGCGGCTATCAGACACCAGAAAATAAACAGAAAACAACTTTATATAATAGTTGATTACCTTGTACATTTTAACATTAAAATAAATCATACCTTCTATAAATCTATCTTCCAGAATATTTACACAATTAAGTAAATATACAGTTTTAGAGTAATGAAAATCATTGACAAAATTCTCTAGCATAAATAACCCATCATGATTTGAAAGTAATTTTACTGAAAGACATTTTATACAAAACTTTAATATATATTATATGTATTACATAATATACAGTAAAGGTTCTGCATTAGACACCAGGAGACTGTAATTTCTAGTCCCAAGTTAGGCATGAAAGTGAGCTGGGTAGAGTAGACTTACTTTCCACCTGGCTACATGATGAAAAAGAGGGAGTATTGGGGGGAAGGGGAGAGACATGGATATGCCATCCAAACTACAGGGGCCAGATGACTGACAAGCTTCATTTGAGCATGAAGTTGAAGTAATGATGGAAGGGATGTCTCAGTCAACAGTATCAGGAGAACATAGTTTACATATTAGTAGTTTCTCATTCCGGATGTATTAATGCAAGCTAGCAGTACCAACTTGTCCGCTGGTGAAAAACTTTTTAGTTACAAAATATGTCAATATTTTTTTAAGAAATGAGAAAGCATTAAATATGGGATAAGATGGAAAAGATATTGAAGTTTGGCTCAACAGACTTGATACAATGGAAAATATTTACTGATGGCTCACATGGCCAATAGACTGTTTTTTAAAAAAGCACTAAGATATTAAACACTTGTGGTTTTTTAATGTTAACTAACATTGAATTATCTTGAAGAGAGTGAATAGCTGAATATTAACATGTGACAATATGTTTTTAATTTAGTTTTGATTTTTGATTGATAATTTCATAAGTACTGCAGATAAATATGCAGGCAAAAAAAATCAAACAAATATTTCTGCTCAAAATCTCTAGAACTGTAGAATGCACTGCATCATTTGCAGTTTTTAATCTAAGAAAATGAATGTACTTTTCAATCCGATGTGTACTCTAAGCTAAATCATTATGCATTCTCATATAAATGTTTGACTATAATCACCTGCATGACTATGATAAACTGAGGTTTGTAGGTTTCTACAAAAGAAAGAAGAGCCCTTAAGCAAATTTCTCAGACTATTTCAAAAACAAATTAATTATTCCCATTTCCACCTAAGTAGACAAATATTATGTAAATTAAATTCTGAAATATATTAATTAATTTTGAAAAACGGCAATATCTTATATGTTTGATAATCAGTAACTTATTAGGCAATATCCTTTGGTTACACTAAAGAATATAATTAATTATGACATTGCATTAATTTATACTTTATTTATTTGATCAAGTATGGTTAAACACATAAGGAATTGTCTCTGGTGCAGAAGTGTACTTCTCAATGTAATTTCAAAAACCAACATTTGTTACACGTTGCTCATGACTTGTCCCTATCAATACTATTTAAAGATCAACAAATACTGTATGCAGAAAAAAATTAGAATATTTATTAATCAAATAAATGATAGCAATTATTTTCTATCAGTGTCATGTATATTCTATAATCGTGATGGCGAACTTATGGCACATGTGCCAGACATGGGATGCAGAGCCTATTCTGTGTGCACACGCATAGCCACTTTGTCTTCACTCAGCAAAAGAAAGAAAAAAAAAGAGCTGTTTCTTTTCCTGCAAAGATGCCTTGGTTGGGATGCCCCCCTCCCCGCCAACCAGCTGGGCTTCTTCAGGCACTTAGCTTGGAACCTTTTAGCTTACCTATTGCCTTAGTAAGTGGCACGCAAAAGTTCGGCTGGGCTCCTCCAGAGATGGAATTTTCAGGGAGCCAATCCAGCACCTAGGCTTGTTTCAACACAAACGTTCACTCTTGGCTTTGAGATTCCTAGCTGCAATGGGCAGAAAAGCTAGGTTTGTCCCCCTGTGCTGATCTCGCAGACAAAATAGGAAAATGGGGCAGGGAGAAACAGTCCCATTGCCAAGCTGTATGTGGGTCGGAGGGGGGCAAAAATTCCAACTTCAGCCTCCTGGTGTGGCGTGGGACTTTGGGAGAAGGCTGGAAGGAAGCACCAGTGGCTCGTTCACGTCCTCAGTCACCCATCTAGCTTGACACTGGCAGCCACACAACTCACATTGCCCTTTCCAAGCCCGCTGTCAGTGAAGCTGGGTGCCAGTGAGGACTGGATTTTGCCTAGCTTTGTCTATGTGTCAGGGGGGATGGAGGCCTAAGGCAAACTATACTTGGAAAGCTGGCTGTGAGAGGAAGAGAAGCTTAGTGAGCTGGACCCAGATGTTTCCCGAGTCACTGAAGCAACAACCTGAGGGAGAAGGGGGTGGTGTTCCTTTGGGCTTCCATTTCTATGTGCTAATGCTGCTGTTCCCTTCTTTGCATGGGATTCTCCAGCAAGGAACAGCAACGTTAGCACACAAAAATGGCAGCATGCTGGAACACCACGCCCTTCTCTGCTTCCATTACCATTGCTGGGGGATCCCATGCAAAGAAGGGAACAGCAGTGTTAGTATACAGAAATGGAAGCACACATGAATGCCACCCTCTTCTCGCTCAGGTTGCATCTTCTGTGATTCGGAGATGCAGGAAATGTCTGAGTTCGTCTCACTGGACTTCCTCTCACAGGGAGCTTTCCTAGTCTAGGTTGCCCCAGGTCCCCATCTGTTCCCCCCCACCCCCATAGCTGGACATAGCTAGGCAAAAAAGCCAGTCCTCACTGGCGCTCAGCTTCACCGACAGCAGACTTGCAAAGGGCAATGTGAGTTGTGTTGCTGTCGGCATCAAAGTAGACTGGGGAAGGAGAATATGAGCGTACACTGAAGAAACTGCAGAGGATGGAGGCCAGGTAAATGGGTGAGTGAGGGGCATCTGCGGCATGCTGGGACTGTCAGACTTTCTAAGCCCACCTAAAGCAGGATTGAAAGAGTGTGAGAGAGATCCGATCTTGTGTGTGTGTGTGAGAGAGAGAGAGAGAGAGAAAGAGAGACCAGCAGCCCTGATATAACCCCCCATCTCTCTCACACACACACACAAACACAGAGGTTGTATCTTTCTTTCTTTCCTCCCACCCACCTTCTACCCTACCCATTAGAGACCCCAGGATTCCTGTCTCATGCAGACACCACCAAAATGAATGATGTAGAGTTGAACATGCCCACTCAGTCACATGGCCACCATCCCAGCCATGCCCACCAGGTCATTAGGAAGAACAGGTCGGCACTTTGCAATAAATCAGTGGGATTTGGGTTGCAGTTTGGGCACTCGGACCCTAAAAGGTTTGCCATAGCTATCCTATAAGTTTCTTACATAAAAGAATATTTGTTTTATTAAACATCACACACTTGCAATTAAAAATGCATTCATATCAGGGGTGAAATTCAGCAGGTTCTGACAAGTTCTGGAGAACCACTACCTGAAATTTTGAATAGTCCGGAGAACTGCAGATACCACCTCTGGCTGGCCCAGAGTGGGGAGGGAATGGGGATTTTGCAATATCCTTCCCCTAGGAGTGGGGAGGGAATGGGGATTTTGCAATATCTTCCCCCCAGGAGTGGGGAGGGAATGGGGATTTTGCAATATCTTTCCCCCAAGAGTGGGGAGGGAATGGGGATTTTGCAATATCCTTCCCCCAAGAGTGGGGAGGGAATGGGGGTCTTGTAGTATCCTTCACCTGCCATGCCCAACAAGCCACACCCACAGAACCAGTCAGGGGGGGAAATGAATTTCACCCGATTCATATTTATATTAAATCCTGATTGAAGTGATCGGGAATAGAGTAATTGCCAAGTTAGATTTTGTTCACAACATTTAGATGATAGATAAATGAAGGTTGAAGGCTGTGGGATTTTTAACCAAAAAAAAGAGTAATTCTTCTACCTGATTGTTCATCACTCACACGTAACATTGAAATAGCTAAAACTGCATTCCAGCCTAGCAAATGGTTGAGTGTGGGGCCTCACTTGCGTGTGCCTCGCATACAATTGGGGCCTCACTTGCACAACAGATTCTTGCATGTGTGCACACATGCACCTGCTTTCCCACAAAACCATCCACTCTTTCCTCTCCCCCCCCCCATCCCTGCTATAGGCCACCAATTTGGAAAGGTTAGGGAACTCTGGACAACTTCATGTGACTTTAAATTACGTTCAATGACTTAAAGTTCCATACAACTGAAGAAGATGTCTTCTCAGGAGATGTCTTTCTCCTCAAGCTAGAAAAAATTACATGCTTCATTTATGAAATTGCAAATAGATGTTATGGGTTGCAAATTGCAAATAGATGTTATGGGTTCCCTGGTCATTTTCTTAAGCATTTGGTTTCCTCTCTGACCATTTCAATAGCTACTTCTGTTCAGTTTTCTCAAAAGACACCTTACAAAATAATACTATAGAGGGATATAGCATTGCTTCCAGCTGTACGGATTCAGCTCCAGTGATCTTAGAAGCCGATGTCTTAGAAGAACTTGAACGATTAAAGATAAATAAGGCAATGGGTCCAGATGGCATCCACCCCAGAGTTCTTAAAGAACTCAGATCTGTCATTACTACCCCCCTGACTGATTTGTTTAACCAATCCTTGTTAACAGGAGAAGTTCCTGAGGATTGGAGAATGGCCAGTGTTGTGCCTATTCACAAGAAGGGCAGTAGAGAAGAAGCTGGTAACTACAGGCCAGTTAGCTTGACATCAGTTGTAGTTAAAATGATGGAGACTCTACTCAAAAAGAGGATAAATCAGCACCTAAAAAACAATAACTTATCGGACCCAAATCAGCATGGCTTTACTGAAGGCAAATCATGTCAGACTAATCTCATTGATTTCTTAGACTATGTCACAAAGGTGTTGGATGAAGGTGGTGCCGTGGATATTGCCTACCTGGACTTCAGCAAAGCCTTTGATACGGTTCCACATAAAGAGCTGATAGATAAATTAGTGAAGATTGGACTTAATCCCTGGATAGTTCAATGGATTTGCAGCTGGCTGAAGCGTAGACATCAGAGAGTTATTGTTAATGGCGAGTATTCTGAGCAGAGTCAGGTTACAAGCGGTGTGCCACAAGGGTCTGTTCTGGGTCCTATTCTTTTTAATATATTTGTGAGTGACATAGGGGAAGGTTTGGTAGGGAAGGTTTGCCTATTTGCCGATGACTCTAAAGTGTGCAATAGGGTTGATATTCCTGGAGGCGTCTGTAATATGGTAAATGATTTAGCTTTACTAGATAAATGGTCTAAGCAATGGAAACTGCAGTTTAATGTTTCCAAATGTAAAATAATGCACTTGGGGAAAAGGAATCCTCAATCTGAGTATTGTATTGGCAGTTCAGTGTTGGCAAATACTTCAAAAGAAAAGGATTTAGGGGTAGTGATTTCTGACAGTCTCAAAATGGGTGAACAGTGCAGTCAGGCGGTAGGGAAAGCAAGTAGGATGCTTGGCTGCATAGCTAGAGGTATAACAAGCAGGAAGAGGGAGATTATGATCCCACTATATAGAATGCTGGTGAGACCACATTTGGAATACTGTGTTCAGTTCTGGAGACCTCACCTACAAAAAGATATTGACAAAATTGAACGGGTCCAAAGACGGGCTACAAGAATGGTGGAAGGTCTTAAGCATAAAACGTATCAGGAAAGACTTAATGAACTCAATCTGTATAGCCTGGAGGACAGAAGGAAAAGGGGGGACATGATCGAAACATTTAAATATATTAAAGGGTTAAATAAGGTCCAGGAGGGAAGTGTTTTTAATAGGAAAGTGAACACAAGAACAAGGGGACACAATCTGAAGTTAGTTGGGGGAAAGATCAAAAGCAACATGAGAAAATATTATTTTACTGAACGAGTAGTAGATCCTTGGAACAAACTTCCAGCAGACGTGGTAGATAAATCCACAGTAACTGAATTTAAACATGCCTGGGATAAACATATATCCATCCTAAGATAAAATACAGAAAATAGTATAAGGGCAGACTAGATGGACCATGAGGTCTTTTTCTGCCGTCAGACTTCTATGTTTCTATGTTTCTATGTTTAATTGAAATTGCTGCACAGCCCAACAATTATATCAGAAAGCTATTGATAAGGATGGGTTAGGGTTAGGGCCTCTGCAGTTTGACATATTAATGACCAAACCAGGAGTGAAATCCAGCAGGTTCTGACAGGTTCTGAAGAACTGATAGCATAAATTTTGAGTAGTTTGAAGAACCGGTAAATGCCACTTCTGGTTGGCCCCAGAGTGGGGTGGGAATGGAGATTTTGCAATAGCTTTCCTCCAAGAGTGGGGTGGCAATGGAGATTTTGCAGTATCCTTCCCCTGCCCATCAAGCCACACCACGCTCACTAAGCCAAGTCCACAAAACCGGTAGAAAAAAAAATTGGACTTCACCATTGGGCCAAATGTATTATATAACATGTTAGAATTCTCTATTCAATTTTCCCAATTCTATTCATTGGATGGGGTAAAGTACAAAGTTGGCCAACTTTCTTTTATTCTAAACACAAAATCTCCTTGAATATACCTTGATTCCTGGTGACTTTGTGGAGAGCCAATGTAGTGGACATGCCAATGCCAACAATACACTGCTTTCTTTTGCAATTTTTTCTACATACCCTCCGTAGCTTACTATCATGAAATTCCTAATGATCTCCTGTCTAATCCTGCATAGTTTTTTCAGATTAGCTAAGGGCCTCTGTTTAATTGATAATTATTAACAAATAACAATAACAATAAGAATTTATTAGACTTGTATGCCGCCCCTCTCCAAAAACTCGGGACGGCTCACAAGATGAACTGTTGATTTAATTGCAGCAGGATAAATTTTGCACACCATATTTTGTGCCATCTTAACTAAACAATATTAGAAGGTTAAGAGACCATAATGAAGTTTGATTTGTTCAAACTTTATTTCAGTTAAAGATTATTAAAATTGTTATATGTAAACGTCTAGAATTGTATTGGCACATCATTCTGTTACAGCAAGTTACTAGTTTAAGAATCTAGAAAATGATTCTTACTAATAGTGTATTGCTAAGGCTAGTTTTAGGAATTCATTGTACTATATAACACTGACACCTCTGCATGATCAGTAGAAGTAAAATAATTACTATTTATACAAATAATAACTTGATACAGCAGGGAAATTTCTTTGTTCACAAAAGTAATATAATTACCTGTTTCTTATATCTTCACTCTGACTTCACTGATTCACTATTTGTACCTATGTTATTTTAAGCAAGTTTGATCATTTGACAAATGTAATTGGTTCTGTACAATAACACTATTAGGAAAGTAAGAGGTATGTGAGGATATTAGAAATTTCATTCTTTTATTGGGATATTTAGGTCTTCCAGAGTTTGGTTCAGCATCTCATACTAACAGCAGAGTGGATTCCTACAGTTCAGACCAGTTCTATAAAATAGGTAGTAAATTGGCAGCTTGAGTCACTGGAACTGGCAGTCACCCATGCCTGCCACCCACCCAAACCAGTTCTCTTGGTGGTGTCATAGGCAGCACCATCTTGCTTTTTGCTTATGCACATGAACAGAAGACTTCAAATCAATTGCATGTGCATGTGTAATTTGCAAATTCTATGTGCAAATAGAGAGGGTATTGTGAGTCTTTGTTAGAACCCAATCATCTGTGCTTCTGGCTGCATGTTTAAAAGCCCCATAGCATACTTGCTTACATTTTATTTTAAATCTCTTTCATAGATGCCCATCAGTAAATCTTTAACACAGAGATGTGAAAATGATAGATGAGATATGATTCATCTGTACATGTTTATTAACATTAGGATTTTACCTTAGGCTACTGGCTAAAAGCTAGTTGGTAATTCTTATTCAAAACAGATTGATATGCTGCTATAGAGATGCAGTCGTGTGGCATCTATACAATTAACTTTCCTTCATTGAACATCAGTGGCATGTTAAATTTTTCCTAACAACCTCCATGGATGCATATAATCTCATCACAATATATAAAGCATGTCCAATAAAAAGAACATTGATGAGCACTTTAACTTAGTATTGCCCCATGATTTTAAATGGGCTGAACCAAAGAAAAATGAAAATTGATTATAAAAATCAACCCTATTCTTCAAACTGCTAGTAGCACAGTATATGCAAATAAAATGCAAATAATTTATATTTATAAAATCTCTAAATTAACCCTTATATAATTTATAGGAGAAATAGTGTCACCTTAAAATACTGCAATACCATAAACTGAACATTGTTTAAGAAACACACTCCTTTCAACCTGCATCTTAGTATTCCTTATTTTGTGCTTACATTTAAATATTTTTTCACCAAATTATGTTGCATATAAATAATATCAAATAATTTACAACTTTGTTTCCTCTGATCACATATTTTAAACATATTTCAGACCACCAGAAATCTACCAGAACCATTCTTCTTGTAGGTCACATGTGTTAGCAAATTTATGCTAAACAGAATTGCATTATTACTGCAAGAAAGGGTTTCAAAGGACATAATTTTATATACAAATCTAAGTGTTATTTTAGTTTTGGAAAAAAGATCGAGCATCTCTGGCCTAGAACTATATATGATCATGGAAGAAAAGCAATGACACTTTGGTTAACAATTATACATTTGCAATTTCTGCATTTCCAATGGTTTTGAAACTGTGAATGGCTGGAATGGCCCCTGTTTTAGTCATGGGCTCTGAAAACAGATCATAGGGATCCACAGGTCCTGAGAAGCCTCAGGCTTTGACAAGTGCATCCCCAGTCGGGTTGAGCTCTTAGCCTTAAAATGTAGTGCCTTAAATAAATGAGGCCGGAACAATCCTTTGAAGGTAGGTTGTTCAGGCGCCATACTCACATCTTCTGATAATTCCTGATCAATCAGGCCCCCTTCCTCTGAAACTGAATCTTCACTCTTTGAGGAAAAGTCCAGAGAACAGGAAGCCTGGTAACTCAATGCTTCCTCTGGATACTGAGATGATCTCTCTTACACCTGCATTTCCGATGCCATCATTGCTGTTTGGAGGAAATGCTGTCTACCAGTTTCAAAACCTTTCTTAACTGCTTCAGAAATCTATTGCTGGACTAAAGGATGCATTTCTGAGTCACCCTCCCCCAGCGAGCAGAGTCCCACCACCATGGGAATGCAAGTAGCCTCAGGATGCCTTCTTTGACTTGCCACCCTTCTCTCTTGTCATAAAGATGAGAGGCACAGTCGAGGCCAAATACCGCTGGTAAATGGCCCACGATCTAGGATAGAGACTGAAGCTAGCTCCTCCTGCCTAAGCAAGGCTCCTGCAGTGCTGAGATTATCAGTCTCTGATATCTGGCTGAAAGTAGGGTCAGCCCTAACCTCTCTTTGTACAAGGAGGCTTAGGTGCTTCCTTTTCTCTGCTGCTTTTGTCTCTTTTTCCACCTGTTCCTCCAAGGCCCTTTGAAGCCTTCGCTCCACCTTATCCAGGGCCTTAGAAGCAGTAGTAAAATCCAAAACTTTCTGTGGATGTGGCTTGGTGGCATGGTGGGCATGATTTGGAGTATGGGGCAGAGAAAGGATACTGTAAATTCTCCATTCCCACCCCACTCTGGTGCCAGCCAGAAGTGATATTTTCCGGTTCTTTGAACTACTTGAAATTTTGGGAACTGGTTCTCCCAACTACTCAAAAATTCTGCTACCAGCTCTCAAGAACCTGTCAGAACCTGCTGGATTTCACCCTTGCTTAGAAGGCTTCTTGTTATGGCCAGCCATTAATATTGTCATGGCTGCTGCTCCCTTGGCACCCCTCTCAAATTTAGATGATCCAAGATTGAAGCCTCAACTACTAGCTCTGCTCACCTGAGGTCTTTCAGACATCTCTCTGTGTGCACGTGAAGAAACTACAGACTACTAGTCAGCTCTTCTTTCCTTCTTTTTTTAAAAAAGGCCCAAATGAAAAAAATATTATTATTATTATTTATTAGATTTGTATGCCGCCCCTCTCCGAAAAATGCTCTAATGGCCTCAGTTATCTCACTTAGCACGTTCCAGAAGGCTATTGGAAGGTCCTGGTCTACCTTCCAACAGAGCAGGCAGCCAAAAAAAATCCTCAGTTCTGTCTCTATTGCAACAGCTGTAGGTCCTGGTCTATCTCCCTAATGGGTAGGCAGCCAAACAGCTTCAGCAGTTCTTTTATATAGTCAATACTGGAGGTCCCAGTCAACCTCCCAGTCGTGCAGGCATCCTAGAAACCTCC
The DNA here is from genome assembly GCF_031021105.1 of Erythrolamprus reginae. NCBI lineage: Eukaryota > Metazoa > Chordata > Lepidosauria > Squamata > Dipsadidae > Erythrolamprus > Erythrolamprus reginae. The sequence continues at coordinate 80,256,849 of NC_091950.1, forward strand.
ATGTGGTCTGGGGCCAACAACAACTCCAAACTGCACTCCCTCCTGGGCAGCAGCTGAGAGATAATGTTCTCCTGAATACTATCAGCCAGTAACACTAACTAATGGCCTTTCAAAATACCATGCTTTAGCTTACTACCCCCACACTAATCCACTTTTAAAATGGCACCTGGGCTCTTTGCCATTTTGCACCAACTAGGAAAAAAAGGATGCCTGAGGCTCCAGAATACACCCCAATGGCGCTGGCAGCCATGAGAAGTCAAAATGTGCCATTAGCTAACCTTTACTTCCAGTGATGCCTTCCAATCCTCCCTCATTGCGGGGTAGCGTGTTCAAGCCAATGATTATTCACACAGGCCCCTGAAAATGGCTGCCACAGTTAGTGGAGCCATTTCTGGCCTTCCTTTCTTTCAATACCAATCCTCCAATAACAGCGGGCTCTTCATGCTGTAATCTTCTACCTCTCTTCCTAGCACTTCTTCCAAATTATTGGTAAACCAAAAGCTGTTTTTGGCAGAGCTCACTCTGCCACATCTATACAGAGCTATGGACTGAGTCGAAACTGGGGAGCGTCAGCAGAGGGTGTGTTTTCAGTTTAGATCCAATCTATAGAGCTATAGGATAAGAATGATATCCATGCCTGGAGTCTCGAGACACCGTACAAGAAAATCAATGACTTTATTGGTAACAATTATACATTTGCAATTTCTAACTTAAAGCTGCATTTCCTGTAGTTTGAAACTGAATTAACCACTTATGCTTAAAAATCTATATGATTTTGTTGTTGTATTTTAACTTAAATAAACCGGAAACAACAATATGGTGATAAGCTAGGGGTGATAAAAAAAGAACTGTCAAGAATTATTCACTTTATGGAACAGCAACAGCCAGAAGGAAAAATAGCATTCAAAAGATTCATGTCAGAAGAAACAAGTTTGGATAGCTTGAAAGGAGAAACAATTATTATACGTGTATGTATAAATTATGCACACATATGCATACACCTTCACACAAGAACACAAATCCACATTTGTGATGCTATTTTGCACAGAATAAAGTATTTTGTATACCACTGCATCAGTTTCTGAACCTTCTCAGCAGTGTAAGAAAATGCATATATCACAGGGCTACTGAGATAAAGTAATGCTCAGCCCTAGAGGGCACAGATTTCGTCTTTATGTAAATCAGTGCCTGTCACTGCATGCATGATTCACTGCTCAGAGTGTACTCTTCTGTGACGAATGAGTCCCGCTTAATTTGGCAGTGATTATGCAGGTTGCTGGCCCTCTAAACCCCTTTGAACTCGTAATTGCTGCTGGTTTAAATAATGAACATTAAGGGGTGGTGGATTCATAAAACTGTGGATAATTACAATTTTTCCTTTTCTTTTGGTCCCCCTTTGTTTTTCTTAATAGAAGAAAAGACTTCTGAGTCCATTGATAACTGTATCATTCTAGGCTGCTACCAAAATAAAGCTGCAGCCTTCTTAACAGTATTGAGGACAGGAAAGGAAGACAGGTGGGGGAGAGAGCAGAGAGAAAGACAGGTTGAATGACTAGGATGCCAGTGGAAAAGGATGAGCAATGACATTCATGAATATTCATAGCTAGTCACATCTGTAGCAGACTGCTTTCCATCTTTATTTTTTTTTGATAGTTTAACACTGGTGGTCAAATATCAATCAGAGAAACTGATTATGTGTTGCAGTTTTACTGGGTTTCAGGGTTAGGATCATTGTAATACAAACTGATGCTTTTACTTTTCTCCTTGATCAAAAAAGGCATATGGTTTAAATGCACACACACAGACACACCATACATCGCTTCAATTTTTATGCTATTTTTGTAATTTCCCTTTTTGTTTTGCAATTTTGTTTTTCCCCTTAACATCACTTTATTAAAAGGAAATCATTTGCCAACAGTGAATATTATGCTAAAAATTAACTCATCAAATTAATTTATCTAATATTATGTGGCCGGCACAAACAACTATATACAGTGTTCCCTCGATTTCCGCGGGGGATGCATTCTGAGACTGCCCGCGAAAGTCAAATTTCCGTGAAGTAGAGATGCGGAAGTAAATACACCATTTTGGGCTATGGACAGTATCACAAGCCATCCCTTAACACTTTAAACCCCTAAATTACCATTTCCCATTCCCTTAACAACCATTTACTCACCATTATTACTGGTACTCACCATTGAATAAGACACTTAGTGATCCTGATATTTATAAACATAATTATTTATTAACAATTTTTTTTTGTTATTTATTTGCAAAAATTATTAGTTTGGCGATGACATATGATGTCATCGGTTGGGAAAATATAGGGAAAAAAACTCAAAGTATTTTTCATTAATGTTTTTTGAAAAACCGTGGTATAGGCTATTCGCGAAGTTCGAACCCGCGGAAATCGAGGGAACACTGTACTAGTAAACAACCATTAAAATAGAGTTATATATTGAGGCATGAAGTACAATGCCACATAGAAAATAGAAATCTGAACCTGAATGAGTGGTGTATTTCAAATGTCTTGTGTTCAATTTCCAAACACAACAGATATGTATAGTTTTGCTGCTCACATGGCAAATGAAACTGCATACAGCAGTCCAAAATTGAACTGCCTTCTTATTCTTTGCATATCTATGGTTTTATGAAAGCAACCAACTTTATTATGTTTTCACCTCAATTCTGATAAGCTTTGGAAACATATAAATGCATTACTTCTCAATAACATTATGATCTCTACCAAATAATGGCATTTGTCTATACCTCCTTATCAAACAAATGTAATGCTAAACCAAAGTCCCTAAGTGGCTGAATAGTAACTGGGATGTAGATTTTTGCACTCTCCTCCTGTTGGTTAGTTGAACGAATGCTTTTAGGGCAACCCCCAGTGGAAACACCCAGGTGTCTAATTCTAAAGGTCCAGAAGATTTTTTTTAAAAAAAATATTACTGTGTAAAAGAGTGCCCTGCAATTAGTAGCAAATTTTCTAATTAGTAAATTAGTGAAAGAATTCTACTCATGCCCCAAGGAAAGGGTAATAAGGAGCATTATAGAAATGTGAAGGGTAGGAGAAAATGTCCAGGAGAATCAATACTAAAGTTTTCAGCATCCGTTGTAAGTTAGGGTCACATGATGCAATTAAAAAAAAAATGCTTCTTGTGATGAAAGTGCCAAGTTGCTTCTTTGTACATGTTTCTTTTTCTTTACTATCATGTTTTTCCCCAAAATAAGGTCTCCCCCGAAAATAAGCCCTCCCCAAAAATATTTACCGGTAAATGCATGCACAACTGGTCCCTGCCATTTCCTCTGGTTAGGGTTAGGGAGAATGTGAATTGGCTGCCAACTGCTTACTAGGTGACTTTCGTATCCCTAAATGGTTTAGGACATATTGTGTGTGTGTGGGGGGGGGAGGTTTCTTGATAGAAAACCTCTATGGTGATAAGTAAGTAAAATTTTCCAAATCACTGAGTACATCTGGAAATTTAAATGCATGTTATAGGTGTCCTTACAAAATGTATGCCACAGGAAATAAATTTATGTGGAGTCCTTGGTGCTCTCTAAGCTTTTTTGTTTGCTTGAAGATGTTTCATTACCCAACAAGGTAACATCATCACTGCACTGATGATGTTACCTAGTTGGGTAATGAAATGTGTTCAATTATATTGCCCAGTCAGCAAATGAATGGTCTGCAAGCAAATAATCAAGCTCAGATAGCACCAAGAACATTATATATTGTCTTATATAAATTGATCTATTTATAGCACTACTGCTATGGATGACCAACTGATAGAAAATCAAAACATTATGTAGGTGTTCATTGATAATTATATTAGCTGGATGCAGCTTTTATCCCTAAAAGAATTATTTTATTGGGGATGTACTTACCTGTCAACAAATAATAATTAATGTATAATTACCTCCCAAAGAATAAAAATGGCTTTGGCCACCTAGTATGCCTCTTTTGTAAAAATTGTATGGATAACATACAGGTCCCAGAGGCATTCTTGGCAATGACAATTAAATGAAAACTAGATGCTGATGTTTTTCTTTTATTTTGATTTAAAAATACCTTTCCAAAAATGGATTAAGGAGACAGCTGAGGAAAATGCCCATAACCACACTGGGGATTATAAAAAAAAACAGGTTGCCTTTTTCTAGTCTACACCCATTAAAGATGTAAATAATAGCTGTAATTTGATTGTTTTTATTTAGATATAAGCACAAATTGTACAACTGGATTTCTATTTCATTTCAAATCCATATTCTTCTTCTAACATCCTGCTAAAAATGATTTATTACTTCCAAAATAGTAGATACCGAAACACAAAAGCAAATTCAAAGGACATAAGGTTAGGATTAGGGCTACGTGAATAATTTCTTGACTGTACAGTTCTGAATTTAGATACAATTGTAACTTGTAGTATAGTCCTAAATTATCTGTTCAAGTACTTAATGCCTTTACCTTAGATCATTGATTTTCCTTGGAATTATTCATTGTAATCTCATCATGTTTTTACAAAGTTTTCTAATCGGCTAATTATTTTCATATCTATACATATGTATATTTATGTGTGTTGTGTGTGATTGATATATAGCCCCCCAAAATAAACACACCTTTTATCACACTTGTTTGGATTTTGTTAAATTGATCTAGAGTTGCCTGAAATCATTTGCAGGAAATCATTCTTTACCTGACTGAATATTTATCTCTACTTTGTCTTTTGTATCAAGACTTTCTCATTTGTACAAAGTCATGCCTCAGTTATTTGAATTCTGCTATGTTGTTTTAATTAATTGTGCATAAATGCATGATTATGACTGATATTCAGAAATGTAATACAGAAAGAATAAATGGTTGAGAATTACAATACACAGCTGTTAAAATTGATGCATTATAAACAACACTACAATGCTAGTGGAACATTAGTTCCATTTCCATTTCCTTAATGCAGGTGCTCAAAAGTTGCAAAATTTTCTCACCAACACATAATTAAAATATTAAAATATATAAATGCAACAACCCATACGTGAATTTTAAATAAGGTACTAGCTAACTTTATTTTTTTAATAGAAACAGAAGCATTGTTTTAAGTAATTAGTAAAATGTGTACATGTCACGTGCAATAGAGCAGGGCCATACGTACAGTTCCAATTAAACTGATTTATTACTTTACTCATACTTATGCACAGAAGTCTACTCAACTAATGGTTAGCACTATTTTGATGCTGGATAATGGCCAACTGAATGCAAGAAGGGTTGGACTTAGTCTGTTTGTGGCTGAGTACAGACTCCAACCTAATTTCTCCTTTCATTCTGTCTCCAGATTCTATCATTCCTTCTCTTATAGTACATAATATAAAATAAACAGGTTTCATTGCTTCTTAACTGAAGCTGTATACCAAAATATGCAGAGTAGGGTATCTGAATTTAAGAAGTCACTCTTTTAAGTTATAATTTCATGATAAAACAAGTCAATTTCTTATGTCTATATCTGATGGTGGGATAAACAGCACTCACAGCTAACATGGAATACATAAACTTTAATAGATAGCAGCTACAGCAGCAGTCCCCAAACTTTGCAGTTTGGTAGCCTAGCTGGGGAGTGGAGAGGGAACAGAGCTGCATGAGTGGTAGGCCAGCATGTGCAACTTGACTTGCGTGAGCGGTGGGCCAATGCGCATGCAACTTGTGCACAGCTCAATTTGCACAATTGAGGTTTATATGCCTGTGCATGCATGTGTGCACTGACCTACCACTCGCATAAATCGAGCTGCATGTTGTGGCCCACTCCCTGCACAACCCAATTCTGAATAGGCCATGGCCCAGTAGTGGTCTGGCAGTTGGGGACGACTGATCTATGGATCTTAAATATGTATTGTGGCCTGTCGGGAGCAGAAGATGGATGGTCTCGGCCAGTTTTGCTTCTGTCCTCCTCCAAGTGCAGAGGCAGCTGTCTTCAGGGTCTGAGCTGAGTGAGGGTGAGGAACAAATGGGCCCCTTCCCAGATGTGGGTATGCGTGGAGGGGAAAAGAGAGAAGAGCAAAGGAAAGCAGTAAGCCGGCTCTCAGGAGAGATAGGTGGAGACAATAGCCACCTCCTTCCAGGCTGGAAATAAATAGGAGTTTGGGAGTGGTTGGTTGCTGCAGACAACCATTCAGTTACTAATGTACAGCAAGCAATTCAGATTTCTTGGATAAACCCAGGTTTGTTGTGACTAATTGTGTTTGATTTTTTGTTTATCACTGTATATAAAAAACTGCTACTGCTATTATAAAAAGGGGGTTGTTTTACTTGCAAGTAAACATCTTATCACTACCCACTACTTAAAGCTGGGTCAGGACAATATGAATAAGTTAATGTAAAGAAGTTAGAGATGACTAAAATTTCATAACATTTTGTATTCTCAGCTGAAAACCAATCAGATTTTGTGCTACTGCAATCTTTTTAAAAAGTCTTGTTTTTATTTTCATTACTCAATTTTTATGCTCCTATTTTCTTTAGAAGGCAATTCTGTTTTCTTTACAATGATAACCAAAACTTAAAATTTCCCCAACCTGCCTTAAATTGTGGCAATTACTAAATCTATTCCTGAAATACAGGTATTATGAAGCTAAATCATACACAATTTATTAAGATATCTAAATATAGACAATTTATTATGTACTAGAAGTCATATTGCTTGTTAATTAGCTGTTTTGTTTTTTTATGCAACACCGTAGTTCTTTGTCGTTGCAAACACTGCATTATCTCTACCTGATATGATTACTTATTTTCCAAAGAAAGGAAAACCAAGAGGCACCTGCTGCATGTATAATGTTAATTTAATTTGTAGTTTAATAAACCATGGTTACTGGCTTGCATAACAAGCAAGTATTTTTGGCACTCATGCCTATGTTTCTTATATTTAAACTTAAACTTTTAAAAAAATCAACAATAATAGAATGGAATAGATCCAGTACTTTGAGCACATAACTAAATGATTTAAATATCACTAAAACTAATGGCTACTTGTTTATATGGTGCATTTTAAAGACACTAAAATGTAAAAGAGTAGTCATGCGTTTATAAGAATCCATTAGTTTGGAAATGTAGCCAAAAATAAAATCAACAGTAAGGTTTCTGCATATGGATTCCTATAGAATACTAGCTAAAAGTTATATGCCAATTGATTCAGTTAACCTTGTTGCCAGAAATAAAGATAATGCACATTTAAAAAAGGCAATCAGGAGCTTTCACTGGAAAAATATTATTCAGTAGACCAGAGGTCACCAACCAATGGTCTGCAGTCCATTAGTGGTCCGTGAGAAAATTTTAGTGGTCTGCAGAAAAAATATTTGTATTTTCTATATTCCTCAGACTAGGGTCCCAGGCCAGAAATATGCAATAAACATTTGTCTTGTAGCCAGCAGGGGCGCTAGATCTGCCTCTGCAAACTCTGTCTCTTGAGCCCGGCCAAAGTTTCACACACCGCTCCCTGAAGTGCCCGGAGTCCCAGCAATGGGATGGGGTCCTTCAGGCATTAAGCTTGGCCTCCTGTTTAGCAGCTCTAGTCCCTCCCTCCATCAATCCATCCCTGGGAATCCAGTTGCATAAATGAGCAATGCAATGAACTCCCACCGCCCGGGAGGAGAAGAGCACACTGAAGCCCAAACACTGGGGCTCACTGGCCACAGAAGCCAAGGATCCTACAGGCATACTGGCCACATAAAGGTCACCCAAATTACTGGGTTGTTCTCTCCACCCATTTACGCACCCACTACACCTAGGAGAGTATCCCAGAGTCTGCAATCATACAACAGGTGTGACCAAGTCATTTGCATGCTAAACTTAGTTGACACATTGTAACTGGTGTCTAACTAGGACCTCCTCTCCCTTCCCTCCATCAGGGCCACAGAAGACCTCAAAAGAACAGTGTTCTACTTCCTTTGCAGATTTTGGAGGGGCCAGAGATCACAGTGGGCCGGGCATGGGCACATAGCGACTGATTCTTAGAGGAGAGCAGGTGGCTTGTGTATGGATGGGGATGTTGCTGTGCCAGGAGTCTCTCCTGTTCCTAGGCTGGTCATCCAGGCAGGCCGATGCACCTGGATGGAGGAGCAGCTCTGGGATGACCAATGGGCCAGTCCTGTGACTAGAGCTCTGGAATAAGGGATCAACTTTCCCATTGACATCAGCAAGCTACCATCAGTCTGCCCATCTTCTTTTTCCTTCACTCAAATCAACCACAAAGCTTCTCCTTGAAAGAAGGAGCACAAAAGAGACTCCTGCTTTGATCCAGCAGACAAAAAAGGAAAGGGGGATGGAGCAAAATAGTCCAATTGCCAGGTATGCCAGACACTGTTCCCTCTAAGCTGCATGGCTGTACGGTCGCACACCCAAAACCAGCACTTTCAACTACCGCACTTCATTCCCCCCTGCAGCTGAGCTTTGCACAGCCATTTTTAGCCATGCTCTTTAATTCTGCCACCTGCCTCTCTCGACTCCTTCAGCTCGCAGGAAGTGGCAGTGGGAGGAGAGAGGGAGGGGGAGGAGGCTCACAAAGCCCGCAGGGCTCTGCTGCCCAGTTCTGCCAGGAAACACTTTTGCCAGCCTGTCTTCTGCTGCTGCAGCTCTCACGAGCACCGCGGACCAGGCAAAAATGGGAAAGTAAGGGGGGGCAACTTTGGGCCAATCACCAGCAGAGTTCCAGTGCCACCTTAATTCTTATTGTACGGGTGTGTTAAAATTGAAAAAGAATTCTCATATTAATTTGGGATACCAGAAGGATACTGCTTGAGGAAAGAAAAAAACAGTGAAAATTTCTTTACATTTTTCATTTTTAAAGGACCCTTGGAGGGCCCAATAGGCAAAAGGGAAGCTGTGTGCTCCCTCCCATATTTGGGTATACCAGGGTGATTTGACAGAAAAAAACATATAGTTCTTCCCTGGAACAAGCTAAAGGGATGAGAACCTGTGGTCTAGAGGTTAAGGTTGCTGCCTTGCAAAGCAGACCCCCACAGGTTCAAATCCTGGTATGGCTAGCTGCAGAGAGCAAAAGAGCTTGAAATAGACTATACACTGGTCTTGTGTTTTTTTTCATTATCAGCAAAAATATTTATTTGTTTGTTTGTTTGTTTGTTTGTTTATTCATTTATTTACTTACTTACTTACTTACTTACTTACTTACTTACTTACTTACTTACTTATTTATTTATTTATGTCTGAAGTACACACCAAAATACAATCTCAAACTGAAATCCCATACAGCTGTTCTGCTGAACACATTCTGCAAAGGAGGTTTTGTTCTCTTGGATGACATCTGTGAAAAAAAATTCAGGCGCTCAGGCACTCTACGCATACACCCAACCCCCCCCCCCCCCAAAAAAACCCCACCTATCTTCCCTGGAGCATGGCCCTTCTTGTGGCCAGGCCATGAGCTCCCTTGCAGTTTGTTCTGCTGCTGGAGGATAGGCTGCAGTAGTCCCATCTTGTCAGCTCCCTGCAATCACCCTTGCCAGGATTGCTGCAGATTCTCCCCCTTCAGAGTTTTTTTGTGCGGGTCGGAGCAGGTAGAAATTCCACCTGGGGGCTCCTTCAGCTTCCTGGTGTGGGGTTTGGGCAAAGACTGGAGGGAAGCGCTATTAGTGGTGAAGAGTGACTGCATCATAGGCTGGAATTGGTTGACCATCTCACCCCACTGAGCCTCCAGGCACCAATACCTGGCCTTGCACTCCTGCAGGTCTTCCCACTGCTAGGAAAGCCTATTCTTGTAGTCCTCATGAGGGGCTTCTGCTCAGCCTTCTTCTTGATCAAATCCAATTTTAATTGAGCCAGCTGTTTTGCCAATTCTTTCTCATGGTCGCTGCTTAGCTCCAACAACTGCTTCCTATTGGGGTCCTAAGTAGCCTGGGTGGAAAGGCAAAGAGTGGCTGGGAAGGAAGGGGCAAGTAGAGGCCAGTGAGGCACCCCTTGATGTGAGTGACATTGAGTTGGCCATGCCCACCCAGTCACATGACCACCTAGACATGCCCACCCAGCCAATCATTAGGCAAATCATATTAGTAGGTCCAAAAGGTTGGTGACCCCTGAAGTAGACAATAACACTAATTCCAGGTGATTACTATGAATTGAAATGGTTTTTTGCATCTGAAAATTAATTTAAAAGTTCATGCACACTTTTTATTAAAATGTATGCAGAGGTGGGCTGCTGCCTGGACAGGGGGTACACAGTGGGGTAGCAAAAATGGAGCTCCACCCCAGAGCACCCAATTTGCACCAAAAGATGTTGAAAGAAAATGCAGGGCGTCTTCTTTAGGCAGCCTCTGCATTTTTCCCAAAAGCATTTTAAACCCCCAAAGCCAGCGATTCTGCTACAAACAAAAGTGTCTAGGAAATGTATAAGGAGATAAAATCTGGAATTAATTCTATGTGATCTGGGTTTCTGCCTCCCTCTACTTTCCAAATGGCTATAGTATTCTCTAGAACAGAGGTCTTCATAGCTGGCTGGAGAATTCTGAAAGTTGAAATTCAGAAGTCTTAAAGTTGCCAAATTTGGGGACCCCTGCTCTAGAAAATAAAATGAATAATGCTTGAAACCTAATGTTTTGCCAGAAACCTTGATTTTGTTTGGTAGTCTGCAGGAAGGAGGGTTAAGACTGTTTTGTGGAATAGAGCATTTTGGGATATTCACAGGCTGTGAAAGTAGCAAGGAACATGTGAGATGTAAGTGATTAAGTTAGATGTTTTTGTCATTTCAATGTTCTATAGCTGCTCAATTCAAGGATATGAGTGAATTCGATGACCTGCTTGTTTTGAGTCCCTTGAAATGGGTATTGTTTTGAGGTTCTTGCAAAATCCTTGGTCAAGTCACATGATGGTCAAGCTATTCCCAAGTGGTCACATGGCTGGCAGCCCCTCCTATCTGGTCACATGGCCATCAAGCCATACCCACAAAATAAGCCACCCCCACAGTGTGGTAGTAAAAATTTTGGTAGCCCTATACTGGACGTATGTATATTCCTAGAAATATAAAAAGGAAATATGCTTTTCCTACATAGATAATAGAAATATGTAAAAGGAAATATGAAATAAATAGAGTCATAATGAGACATAAATATTATTTTATAAATGGTACAGAAATAATGTTGGTCTCTGAAAAATAAAATGACACTTCCTGATTCATATCATCTCGATCTAGCAATATATTCACCCTTATTTTAAGAACAATAATTAAACACACTTTCTTATCAATTCTGCTAAGTAAAATTCTAAAATTGATATTTCTTACAATGTTAAACAATTACTATTTTTCAATAATTTTTGTTTCATAAATTGTCTTTCACTGTTATGTTTTTATATATGATTGCATACATTAATAGATGACTGTGATGGCTATCATGGTCACACAATTCTTCTTTTTCCAGCTCTTCTACATTTTTGGTGAATAAAGCCCTTAAAAATCCTGCTACACAAAACACCTTCTCTTTCATTCTGTATCTTTTTCAGATTTACCAGTTTGGCCTGAGGCTGGTTTCATAATAAAACAAACAAACAAACCTGATATTCAGCATGAGATCCATAACTCAACCCTCTCAATTTGAAGTCTGAACAATACCTTTCATTATAGCAGTTCTATTGACTCCTTTGCTTGGAACAGTTTGAATTTCTACTAGTTTAGCTGTATGATATTTGGCCTCTTTTAGTTTGGCTAGTTTTTTCCTTAAAGAAAACCTAAAGGGCAAAGAGTAGAAACCTCATTATAAGCCCTGAGGGATAGCCCCAACGAAAAAAGTTTGGTCAAGATCTAGTTTAATTTGAATTTAATTAGCAGATTTCATCAGTTGTCTATGTGGAGAACAAATCATAATCTAATTCCAATTCCATAGTGCACTATAAAATGTCATCTTGGAAAATAAACTCTGCAGTTGCACAATTAAAAAACCATTATATTGAATTTACATACTTTTTAATTATATTTTTCAAAAATTCAGGCAACTACTGTGTTTTCCCCAAACCACAGTCTTATATTTTTTTGTCTTATATTTTGCCTTGTCTTGTATTTTTTTTGAAACCTGAAATAAGTATTAAGAACCAGTTGCACTACTAGTTTTGAAAAGGCAAAATAAGTAAGATTAATGTTAATGTTGGCAAATTATCTATTTAATATACTCCATCCGAAATACGACTATTGCATGAAATATTTATTAATGTCCATGAATTATTTGTCATCCTATAGCTAAAAGCTTTTTAGCTAAAAACAAATGAAGTCCAAAGTAATTTATTTTAGCATAATTAAATAAAATATTAGTTGCAATAATGAAATGGGGAAATGACTAGCCAATATGAAAGAAGTTTTAAAAGTATCAGAATCAAAAATAAATATAACAGCAGAAAAATGATCTAGGCAGAGTTTACAATCCAGTAACAACAAAAAATAGTTTTGCCTACTGCTGAAAATATACAAATATGCTGCCATTCTAAGAGACAAAGTATCCTCTTTTATCCTTTAAGGGCATTCAAGGCAGATCTGAGATGTTTACTTCAGATAGAATCTTTTGGATCTGTGGCTTTAAGCTGTAGAAGTAAAATTAGCTCATTGAAATGGACTAAATCCATACTATGGGTATATGAGCCACTTGAGGGGTAAATTAGGGGGAGCAGGCATTTACCATTGAGTCAAATGCAGTTGTTAACTTCAAGATTTCTCTGACTCAGTGAAAAATTATTAGAGGTCATTTATTTCAATCAGTCCCTCAATTTGTTAGCAAAAGCTTCTGAGTGTGCACCAAAATGGATCTATGTTTATCCCAGGCATGTTTAAATTCAGTTACTGTGGATTTACCAACCACGTCTGCTGGAAGTTTGTTCCAAGGATCTACTACTCGTTCAGTAAAATAATATTTTCTCATGTTGCTTTTGATCTTTCCCCCAACTAACTTCAGATTGTGTCCCCTTGTTCTTGTGTTCACTTTCCTATTAAAAACACTTCCCTCCTGAACCTTATTTAACCCTTTGACATATTTAAATGTTTCGATCATGTCCCCCCTTTTCCTTCTGTCCTCCAGACTATACAGATTGAGTTCATTAAGTCTTTCCTGATACGTTTTATGCTTAAGACCTTCCACCATTCTTGTAGCCCGTCTTTGGACCCGTTCAATTTTGTCAATATCTTTTTGTAGGTGAGGTCTCCAGAACTGAACACAGTATTCCAAATGTGGCCTCACCAGCGCTCTATATAGCGGGATCACAATCTCCCTTTTCCTGCTTGTTATACCTCTAGCTATGTAGCCAAGCATCCTACTTGCTTTTCCTATCGCCCGACCACACTGCTCACCTATTTTGAGACTGTCAGAAATCACTACCCCTAAATCCTTCTCTTCTGAAGTTTTTGCTAACACAGAACTGCCAATACAATACTCAGATTGAGGATTCCTTTTCCCCAAGTGCATTATTTTACATTTGGAAACATTAAACTGCAGTTTCCATTGCTTTGACCATTTATCTAGTAAAGCTAAATCATTTACCATATTACAGACACTTCCAGGAATATCAACCCTACTAACCCCAACTTAAACAAATTAAGTTAAAATAGGAATTGAATAAAATAGGAATATATTTTAGGAATTCTTATGCATTCTTATAGAAAATTGCAGCAATTGGAAATTCGGCGATTATACTGGTGATGGTAGGATTCTAATATGCAAGTATTGGACTGCCTCTCTCTACTAGATTAGATTTTGTTAGAAAACAGTAAGGCTATGACTGCAGATAAATTGGCATGCAAAGGGAAATAGATGAATACATGCAATAGGTTTTCTGGTTCATTCTGACCACAAGACAGCATATATCAGTGAATGGAGGCTTAGTGTACTTTTCATACTGTATTTCAGATGCTTTAATCTACATGAAAACTGATGTGGTTCCATGGAAGCAAGAGTCCATAATTGTTGGTTTATGTTCCTGTTTTCTATTGTTTGATTGGCCCCATTAATTTTTCTTGATATTTTTTCATCAAAGTGCAAAATAAAAATCTCAGTTTATTTGTGTTGTTGAGTTCTTTCCATCTACTGTACTCTCTATTGCCCCTAGGTGTACAGATCCCTAAAGTCAAAAGCCATTAAAGAGTCTTTGACATTGTGTAGCAGATGGATTTTGGTGCTACAGCCAACTTTCAGTAATGGATTTCAAAAAGTGGTGATGAAAACAGGCAAGATTATTAGAAGCTGAAAAATAGTACAGCGAAGAGAGGAATATAGCGGATTTTTAAGGCACGTTTATATCACATTACGTTATTAAACAGAAAAGGAAGGCTTCTGATGTGCAAATTGTATTTTATTCTGTACAAAATGGTGTCCAGCAGAGTTCCAAATGCAATCTAACTTTGTTGGGATGAAGAAACAACCAAGTAAGTTCCCTAAGGAGTGAACTTACCATTCAAATGGGGCACGTCTGATTCAGGTTCCTTTCTATGAACTATATAAATCCAAATCAGACAATCAATTACTGAGCCTTTAGAAAACGCACAAGGTTCATAAACATGACTATAATCTTTGTATTTATAAATAAGCATGTCTCAGTCAACAAGAATATCTTATTTATTTATCTTATTTATTTATTTTATTTTGTCAAGTACGTATTGGTAGTATACATAGATCTAACACTGTTTATATACATGAGATGGATATCAGTAAGAGGGAAACATAAGGACAGGGATGGTAGGCATGTTGGTGCACTTATACAGCCCCCTTATTGACCTCTTAGGAATCGGGTGAGGTCAACAGTGGATAGACTAAGGGTAAAATGTGTGTGTGTGTGTTGGTGACAGGTAGCGAGTTCCAGGCATTAACTACTTTGTTGCTGAAATCGTATTTTCTACAGTCAAGTTTGGAGTGGTTTACCTTGAGTTTATATCTGTTGTGTGCTCAACTATTGTTGTGGTTGAAGCTGAAGTAGTTGTTGACGATCACTTGCAGGGTAGCGTGAGGGTTTCAATAAGTTTTTTGCAGATAAAATCACCAAGATCCAGACAGACCTTGACTCCAATTGGAACGTGTTGTCGGCTGACAACAAGTCAGTCGAGGTGACAAGGGCTCGTCTTAGTCCTGTTGTGTGGAAAGAGTTTGACCTGGTGACGCCTGATGAAGTGGACAAAGCCACGGGAGCTGTGAGCTCTTCCACCTGTTTATTGGACCCATGTCCACAACTTGGGCATCCTCCTTGATCCACATCGGACCTTAGAAAACCATCTTTGAGCTGTGGTGAGGGGGCGTTCGTCCAGGTTTACCTGGTGCACCAGTTGCGTCCCTATCTGGACAGGGAGTCTCTACTTACAGTCACTTATGGCCTTATCACCTCGAGGTTTGACTACTGCAATGCTCTTTACATGTGGCTACCTTTGAAGAATGTTTGGAAACTGCAGGTAATACAGAATGCAGCCATGAAAGCGATCATGGGCCTCCCGAGGTATGCCCATGTCTCTACAGCACTCTGAGAGCTGCACTCACCACCAGTGTTCCCTCTAATTTTTTTGGGGGGTGGGCGGAAAAGTATAGTGTCTGAGCGGCAGTCCCTTCGGGACTGGGCGGCACAAAAATAATAAATAAATAAATAAACAAACAAACAAACAAACAAACAAACAAACAAACAAACAAAAACCCACCCTGTTTTGCCTCAGAGAATTTCAAAATAAAATACTGTACTGTGTGTCTATAACAGTGAACTCATAATAGGGCAACTCTATCAATATCAAAATGCCGCTTAAATAGTTGAGCTAGTTTCAAACTAGATTTTGATTTTCTTTCTCTCTTCCTTACTCCCATTCTTTTTCTTTCTCTTTTCCTTCCTCTCTTTTTTCTATCTGTTTCTTTCTCTTCCTCTCTCTCTCCTTCCCTCTCACTCTTTCCCTCTCAGCTTCTGGGCAGGTTTGGAAAACTCTGAGTTGATGATGATTTTTAAGTGAGCGATTGCTCACTGCTCAGCTTAGAGGGAACTATGCTCACCACTGATTAGTCTCCAAACACAATTCTAAGTGTTGGTTATGACCTATAAAGCCCTACATGGCATGGGACCAGATTACTTATGGGACCGCCTTCTGCCTCATACATTCCAGCAGCCGGTCAGGTCCCACAGGGTCGGCCTTCTCTAGGTCCTGTCAGCCAGACAATGTCATCTGGCAGGGCCTAGGGGAAGAGCCTGTGGTGGCCCCGGCCCTATGGAATGAGCTCCCCTCAGAGATTCATACTGCCCCCACTCTCCCTGCCTTCCGTAAACATTTAAAGACTCACCCTTTGCCAGCAGGCCTGGATCCATTGGAATTTTAATACCTTGCCCCACCCAATGAATGAATGTATGATGGATAATATGTGAAAGTGTTGTTAACTTTTAATTATGAGGATTTTAGTATGTAATGTTAGATTTCTACATGCTATGAGCCCCCGTGAGTCCCAGGAGAAGGGCGGCAAAGAAATCAAATAAATAAATAATAAATAAATAAATTAGTTTGTATTTGAGATTAGTATTGGATTGGATTGAGGAAGTAAGGGCCCCACTTTCCTAGTCTTGGTTGGTGGGGGGGGATATTGATTTATTGTTGGGGGGTGTTGGATGTTTTCGGATGGATTGTGGGTCTTGTTTTTGATGCATTCAGCACGGTAATCTATGTACAAGTTTATTTCATCTAGATCCAGTCGTCTTTTGAGTTCCGTGCATAGTTCACAGGAACAGATACATTCTAATAGAGATAGATCCAGTCTGGATCTAAGTTTGTTGTGATTGGTATTGTTTCTGGCAATGGAGTTTATAGTGTAGATAAATTGTCATTTGCTGGACTCATTTTTATATATCACTCTGCAGAATCGGGGGGGGGGGGGGACCAAGCTGTCGTTATTCTTGTGCTCAGGGCCATCTCTGGAAACTGAGCACTTCTTGTTCTGTTTTTAACTATGTCACTCATGTCTCATTTTTAGCTTTTCAAATATCTATTTTCCAACTTACAAATATAATCTAACACATATTGTTAACAATAACTTGAATCTATTTTGTGAAAAAACTTATTATGATAGACTTATTACTCTGGTGCTGTTCTACTTGTTGAGTAATAAGGACACAAAATAACTGCTTATCCTTCAGAAAAAGTAATTAAGTCTATTTGCTCAAGGGATTACATTGGTCAATGGAATGGACTATTCTACTATCATATTCTTTTAATTCATTTTGGAGTTTTGAAGGATGCTTCAGGACATGCTAGTATGTTCCATTATATAAATAGAAACCTACCTTCATGAAATCAAATGTATATTATTTTTCATTCTGAAATAACATGTATTTTTCTAACAATATATTCACTAGGACATGAGACATGCATACATATATGAATGGAATACTAGTATTCCATCTTCTGATGAAAATGCAGGTTAGCCATATAGGAAAAAAAATTATTAACCATTTGATTAGCATGTTTTTGTGCCGATATCATATTAAGTTTTATTATTCAACATAAGTATGTACAATTACCACATGTAGTATTTGATTTATTTAACATTACAAAGTACTTTTAAACTTTGTACCATTAGAATCATGGTTGTCTGTTAACTATTTAAAATATTTTGTTGATCTGAAAGTAAATTCTATTTCAGAGATTTTCTGCCAACTAAAATATTGCTGTCTACTCACCCACTATAAGTATACAAAATATTTCTATAGGGCAGAGTACAGCTGTGACCCTTGAGCTTGTATCCTTCCTCACTATGCGTATAATATGAATCAGGAGCTATGTATAGATATGCTTGTTCATAAGCATTTATTTGTTTAGCCAAGGAAAGGATAAAAAACTGACACCGAATTATACACCGAAGTGCAGAAATATCATATACCATCATGTTGAATGAAATTTCATGCAAGATTTGTTGCCATAAATATTCTTTGCTACAACTGACATCTGTGTATACTTTTTACATATAGGATACAGAAACAAACCTATTCGTTTAATATTATTTATTGAAATGTAAATTACTTCTGAAATAATTCAGTTCATTATGTTAATACAGTCTATGCTGCAATGTGAATTCAAACTTATACATAGAAGAACAATATTGAACAGCACAAATCATATAACATGCCTATAGAAACAACTGATCACTCTGGCATAAATTTTATTTGAAAGCTTGAGATGGCAATAAAATGAGTCTATTTCCTACGATAAGCTTCCTATTTAAAATGGCACCAAATCAAATTTTAGGTGGAAATTTGCAGAACCAATGAACAATGTACAGGAATAGATGAAAAAGCAGGAATAATATTCAGAATTCTGCAACATTCAAAAGTGAACTTGATTATCTTCTCAATCTTAGATTGTATTATAGAGCATAATTCTCTATCATAGAATACAGAGCAAAATATCACTAAGCTTAGCCAACACACTCTGCAGATATCTATTACATAAAAAATAAAGTCATTCTGAAAAGATGCATTATAAGAAAATGTTTGTTTAAAATGTGAAATCCCTTGAAAAAAGGGTTGCACCATTAGAATCACCCTCAAACAATTTTTAATTCAAGAATAATTATAATTAGAAACTTCTGATCACATGCAGTATGCCAATATGATTCAATTAAACAAAAATAAATAAATAAAGGCTCAACAATAATTGCTCATTGAATGGGAATATAACATGATTGATTAATTTGCAAATAACTGGAAAAATTAAAATTACAGTAATAATAAAAAGGAGGCATTTTAGAAAGGTGAACACATAACAAAACACATAACAAAACCAAAATCATTTATTAGGAAGTACTGTATCTATAAATTGTAACTTAAGGATTATATTTAAATCAAATATTCCATAATAAAAAGCATACAAAACCTCAAAGAAGAAATAACATGAAACAATGGGAAGAATTATGAAAACAGTGAATAAATCAAATACTAAACTAAAGTCTAATAGAAAATTGATACAAAATGTTCCATGGGTGGTATACAGTGATCCCCCGGGTATCGCGATCCCGATCATTGCGAACGGGCTAAATCGCGATTTTTCAACCCGGAAGTAAAAACACCATCTGCGCATGCGCGCCCTTTTTTTATGGCCACGCATGCGTATATGGCGCCGGGCAGATCAGCTGCTGGGCGGCTTCCCTGGGTCTTCCCCCTCTTGCTGGCGGGAGGGCGAGAGGCCCCCCCAGCACCCGCTCGCCTGCCGTTCGCCGCTCGCCCGCCCTTCGCCCGCCCACCCGCCGTTCGCTCGCTGCTCGCCCGGCCACCCGGGTTCGGGAGGGTGCTGGCAAGCCCCCCATGACGGCGGCGATGTTTTAAAACAGCCGCGCGGCTTCCCAACTGAATCCCGAAGACAAACGTCAAAGGCGAACTTCCGCGTTTGGCTTCAGGACTCAGTTGGGAAGCCGCGCGGCTGTTTTAAAACGTCGCCGCCGACATGGGGGCTTGCCAGCACCCCCCGGACCGCCAACCCGGGTTTGGGGGGCTGCTAGGAAGCCCCCCATGCCGGCGGCAACGTTTTAAAACAGCCGCGCGGCTTCCCAACTGAGTCCCGAAGCCAAACGCGGAAGTTCACTTCAGGACTCAGCTGGGAAGCGGCGCGAGCAAACGGCGTGGGCGGGCAAAGGGCGGGCGCGCGGGCAGGCAGGCGGTGGACAAGCGGCGGGCGGACAAGACAAGCGGCGGGCGCGGCAGCAGCGAGGAGTTTGCGTGGGCGGCGGGGAAACCCCAATCTTCGGCTCCTCGCTGCTGCGGCGGAAGTAAAAACACCATCTGCGCATGCGCAGATGGTGTTTTTACTTCCACACCGCTACTTCGCGAAAAACCGATCATTGCGAGGGGTCCTGGAACGGAACCCTCGCAATAATCGGGGGACCACTGTATAACATCAGTAATTGCAAAGATGGATTATGTCTCAAATGCCGCTAAAAATGGAGGAAAAGGAGAGCACTGGACAGGTCTGATCAGAGAAGACAGAGAAGAGTATCTCTCCCATAAATAATATGGGGATATGAAGCTTGCAGAAATCTACCCTGGACTGATTGTAGCTTGGGTGATAACAAATACCACAGTAGATGCTGGAGTTTCTGAACATCTTTCCATCCTTCTAAGGTTGATAAAACGAAGACCCAGATTATTGAAGGCAGTATGCAAATAATGCTTCTACACTGCAGAGAGACCTCCCAGAGAGTGCTGAGAAGTGCTATGGGGCCTAAAAGCTATGGAAGAATTGCAAATGTCTAACCAGAAGCAAGAAATCAAAGTAGTTCAGACAGTACAGACTAACTGGGCATGGGGAGAGGGGAAGAAGGGATAGTAAAAGAAACCAGCATTGCTATTGAACCATTCTCATTCCCAAATGAAGCACTCTCTCCTCAGAAAGAACAAAGTCATCTAACTAAAGAACAAGAAGACTGAAAATATGGAACAGCATTAAAAGAAGAGAATAAGGCTGCATGTCTTGAAGCTTCTTACACAAAACAACTAACACAAATATTAAAATATGCCAATATTAGACTATAAAATATAAGTACCCCCTCACTGCAAGAAACAAACCAAATGACGCACAACACAGCTGCAGTTATAATTGAAGATCTTGGATGCAAAATCAACAAATAAGAATAAAGTTAAACAGTTCACCATCAAACTGGAAATTAAGATCACTGTAGAACAGTGATTTTCAACCTTTTTTGAGCCATGGCACATTTTTTACATTTACAAAACCCTGGGGCAGATTGAGGAGGGGAGGGGGGCTAAAAAAAGTTTGGACAAAAAATTTTTCTCTCTCTTCCTCCCTTTTGCTCTATTTCTCTCTCCCTCCCTCTTTCTCTCCCTTCTTCTTTTTTCTCTCTCTCTCCATCCCTGTTTGTTTCTCTCTTCATTCCTTCCTCTCTTTTTTGCTCTCTTTCTCCCTCCCGCCCTCCCTCTATGTCTTTCTCTCTCCCACCTACCCTCCCTCTCTCTCTCTCTTTCTTTCTCTCTCTCTCTTGCTTTCTTTCTCTCTCTTGTTCACTTTCTCTCTTTCTCTCTCTCTCTTTCTTTCTCTCTCTTTCTTTCTCTCTCTCTGTTTTCTTTTTCTCTCTTGCTTTCTTTCTCTCTCTCTCTCTTGCTTTCTTTCTCTCTCTCTCTCTTGCTTTCTCTCTCTCTCTTGCTTTCTCTCTCTCTCTCTCTCTTGCTTTCTTTATTTCTTTCTGTCTCTCTTGTTTTCTTTCTCTCTCTCTCTCTTTATTTCTCTCTCTCTTTATTTCTCTCTCTCTTTCTCTCTTTCTTTCTTTCTCTCTCTGAGCTTCGCGGCACACTGGTTGAAAAACACTGATCTAGAACAATTGAAAGAAAAGAAGCTGAAGAATAAGGCGACCTAAGAATACCTGATTAAAAACATATCACATGGAGACAAGGAAGACTAGAGAAACACTGAAAGCAATAAAACAAAGCCACAGCCAAAAAAAATTAGCAGGTAGGACATTCAAATTGCACAGTACAGGTAGAATCTCCAATGTGAATTGAATTAAAATTCTTTCTATCATTCCATCAATGGAGAGAGTGAAATGAATCAGTCAATTCCAGATAAATAAGAAAGAGTACAGTTGTGGGCACAGCTATGGAACTATCCAAAGAAATACAGCAGCTTGGATAAAGGAGGTGGATAACAAAAAAATAAAAATAAAAACTGAAATGAGAAAATTTGTAAAACAGCAAAAATGTTGGAAAAAGGGTGAAAGAAGATCAAGAATTGGTCAGCAATTGATGAATATGAACTGCACAGTTATTGATTTAAACATCTGATGAGTCTACACACATTCACTGCCAAACAATTTAACTACACAATAGAAAAAGACAAAATTTAAGATTAACATCTAAAAAATCCTACTTCACAATCAAAAATCCAACAAAAGGGGCAACACTAGTCAACTATAGGCCACTTACCTGCTTACCCACAACTTTAAAAATATTAATTGGTGTAGCAGCTGATGCCATCTCAAAGCATTTAGTTGAAAACAAACTCTATCTGAGCAGAAAGAAAATTTCCCAAAAAGAAGAGGAACAAAAGATAAACTTCTAACTGACAAGATTATTTTGAAAAAAATGCAAGAGAAACTATTGCCTTTTTCAGATTCTTGGGAAGGACTTGATAAAAATGTCAAATCCAGTCTAGACTTATGGTTGCAAGATTAACCATAACAGAAGCATTCTATCATAGAGAAAGCGATGATTTTGAAAAATACTCATAAGAAACAGAAATAAATACACCAGAAAATTCTGAAAATGAAATGTGAATCAAAACTACAAATATTTTAGTTAGATATGACCACAGAGAGTATAGATAAGAAGCATCACCACTAATTAAGATATATGGTGACAGCAAGCAGCAAGAATCAAACTTGCAGATCACTGAAAACATAAACTTTCCAACAGCACAAAATTGGGAGTTCAAAATGAGAAAATATGCAGCAATAGAAAAACGGTACATATTCAGTATACAGTGTTCCCTCGATTTTTGCGGGTTCGAACTTCGCAGAAAGTCTATACCACGGTTTTTCAAAAATATTATTTAAAAAATACTTTGCGGGGTTTTTCCCTATACCACGGTTTTTCCCACCCGATGACGTCATATGTCATCGCCAAACTTTCGTCTGCCTTTAATAAATATTTTTTAAAATAAACTTTAATAAATAAACATGGTGAGTAATAATCTGAATGGTTGCTAAGGGAATGGGAAATTGCAATTTAGGGGTTTAAAGTGTTAAGGGATGGCTTGTGATACTGTTCATAGCCAAAAATAGTGAATTTACTTCCGCATCTCTACTTCGCGGAAATTCGACATTCGCGGGCGGTCTCGGAACGCATCCCCCGCGAAAAGTGAGGGAACACTGTATATAACTTGTCTTGTGAAGTTATATATACACTTTACAAGACTTCACAAAACAAGATACTCTGTGTGTGTATGTGTGTATGTGTGCCTCTCTCTGTGTGTGAAGTTTATTTATTTTATTTTATTTATTATTTGGATCTCTAGGCCGCCCTTCTCCGTAGACTCAAAGCGGCTTACAAGACTTGCACGTGGAACAAACAAAACTATATTATGCCACCAAAAGTAGAAAAATTGAAATGTAAATGTAAAATTGAAATAGCAAAAAGAACTGAAGACAGGTGGACTAAGGCAGTCATGGAATGGATTCTACTTGATAAAAAGCATCCACAAAAGAGACATAAAACAAGATGAAGAAACAACATCAGCAAGTATTACAGGCCCAACTGCCAAAGGAAAGTTCAAAACTATTGGTTGGAAACACGCAGAACAGGCCTGCTTCATACAGTGGATAGACAATGGCTAGGGTGCTACTGCTGCTGATATATAACTAAATTTCAGCAGAAATAGCTCCCTTATATATAACATATATACAACAGTGGTCAAACTATTTTTAATATGCTTTTTCAAGAAAATAGGAAATTTATTTTTTATTTTATTTATTAATTGGACTTAAATGCCGCCCCTCGCCATGCTTAAATATAATTAACATTTAAACTTCTATTTAAATAAAGTTAGCAATAATTGTAAATGCTTAAAGTATAGCATAAAATATTTATTTAGTAGTCTGGAGTAGTGAGCAAAAAGAGAAAATAATACAGGTAGTCCTCAACTTATGACCACAAATTGAGCCCAAATATTACCATTGACTTTTGCACCTTTTTATTATCTTTCTTGCAGGAGTTGTTAATAAGTGCATCATTGCAATTGTTAAACTAATAACATGATTGTTAAATGAATCTGGTTACTCCATTAATTTTGATTGCTGAAGGCTGCAAAAGATGATCATATGTCAGTTGCCAAGTCTCTGAAATATGATTATATATTCATGGGTATGCTGCATTGATTATAAGTCATAAGTCACTTTTTTCAGTGGCCTGGTAACTTCAAATGGTTACTAACTGAATGGTTTAAGTCAAGGATTACCTGTAATAATACTTGGAAGTTCCCCCCCCCCCCTATAATGTTATTTTTAAAGTTTTTATTTTATGTTTTATTATTCTTTTTTTTTGTAGCGGTTTTTAATATTTTCTCGTGTATTTAGCACATGAATTCTTAGGCCTAGTCATTATTTTGTTGTTTAATTAAATGTCTTCACCAAATTCCTGAGAGGCTGGTTTAACAACAACCAGGATAGTAAAACTATAAATAAAGGCAAAGTATCAGCAATACTAGTTTATCTTTTGATTTGATTGTTTACAGTGATTTCATTTTGATGAGTGTAAATGATATATTTCAGGTGGTCTGTCCTGCTATCATGTTAACAAAAGATTCATAATAAGCAGCAAAATGGCATTTACTGTATTGTTCTTAACCAGCCAGGTTAATGAGCTGTAATAGTTGGCCTGTGTTTGATGAATGATATGCCATATGGTTCAAATTTACCCACTGGTTCTGTCTCAATAGATGGTTTAAGTGATTTCAAACCAGCTAAAATGTATTACATACTTGTAACCTTCTCTATTTTGGTTGCAGAATGAACATGATTTTAGAAACAATTATTTGATTCAGATATGTATAATAGGGACCCAAAATTTACACAAACAGTGAGTGAGCTGCGATGAGTCTCATATTCCCTGCTTTTATTTTCTTCCTTTGTAACATACCGCAAGAGAATGTGAGTCTTCTGATTTTAATCAACCGACAAACCAAGTGACTGTGAAATTAGTGAATTAAAAAGAACAAGCCAGAAGGAAAGGGTGGTTTTTAGATATTGGCTTATTCAGAAACCATGTTAAAAACAAGATAAAAACTTATCTTAGACATCACACAACTTTGTCTAGTTTTAAACTAAAAACAGATGTTTCTCTTGTCCTCTTTATATATGAAAAAGGAAAACAAAGAAGAATAAACATAGATCAGGCTCCCTGAAGGTCATATCCATAGCAGAAGGTCATAATTTCTTTATATATATAAATCATTATTCCCCTATGCTTACTATAAGGCTACCAAGTATTACACATGAAACATCTAGTATTTGTTATGCTATCCTTTGGAATGAGCTCCTTCCCAAGGCTCAGGCAGCCCCAATTCTATTAGCTTTTCACAGAGTCATGAAACCTTGACTTTTCTCTTGTGTATTGTGTCAGGATAGTAATTAAGTCTATTTTCTTCTGGGAGTATGTTAAGCCTCATCTATGTAGGTAACTGCTTTTAAATTTTTTTTTAATATTAGTTTTTGTTTGATTTTGAATGTTTATTATTGTTCATGTATGTTGCTTACAATCATAAATTGTAAGTTGGAAAGCTTTTAATTTCCTTAACTAAGGAAATAAAAAACACTCATTCCTGTTTCAAAAAGATTTTAAAGATGTGTTTTAAGTAATACAAGTGTAGGAGGAACCTACCTCTGACTTTGATTTTTAAAAAATGCCCCAAGATCTCTCTCTCTCTCTCTCTCCTTGGAGAAATGGAAAAGTTTTAAAATCAGAGAGCTAACAAAAAGTGAAAAGTATCTCCTTCTGTAGTCTGTAGTCCTTATGGTTGGAAAATTCTGGGAGTTGAAATCCACAAGAACTTTAAGAAGTTGCCAAGTTTGAAGGCCTTTGCTTTAGTACGATCTGATGCTGGGAAAGAAAGACACACAAACAGCAGTGACCAGCACTCGTGCCATGCAAAGTCACCATTACAGTGGGCATCCTTTTTGGAGAGCGCGTCTGCTGATGGCTGTTCCCCCCCTCCACAAAGCCTTTCAGTGCAGCTAAGTGTTTGGCTTTGGAGGCTGTAGGTTTCCTTCTCTACCTTGGGGGTGCTTTCCCCCTCCTGACTGCTCCTCCATGTTGCTGTCATGAGAGGCCGATCAGAGCATGCTGTCCGCCACCCCAGGTGCTGGGAAAGGAGCCCATGCCATCTCCCTAAGCCAGAAGCAGTAGTTAAGGAACCACTACACTTCCCAGCACGACTGAGAAAATAAAGCTCCTTTTCTCAGGCATTGTAGGGTGGAGTTTAAGGCTAACTCAGAAGAGGTGATGGCCTGGTGCTTGCTGCTGCTTCTAGCTCGGTGAGAGGCAGCTCAGTGGAACCGCCAGGATCTCTCTCTCCTTCCTTGGGTGGATCTGGTAGGAGGAGTGGGCTTCCTTAGTGGGTTTCCTTGCCAGGAGAAGGCATAGCTGTTTCCCAAGGGTGAGGAGGAGAGGAGGAGGAGGCATAACTGTTTCCCAAGGGTGAGAGCAACCTTTGGTCTCCTCTGGATTAGGGTGGAGAGCTGCCTTCTCCAAGCAGGGGCGAAGAACAAGAGTTGCCACCTTCTTGTGTCTCCTGCCTAGATGTGGAGAAAAGTGACCCTGTGAAGGGACTGAGTCTGCTGCTGAACTTGGAAGCTGAGAGGCTTCTTTTCCACCCAGTTGAGGTGCAGAAAAGTCGGCATCTCCACATGTGCAGAAGCAAAAAAAGAGAACCTTCTCTGCATGCACAGAAGCAAAAAACAAGATGACGGTGCCATAGCCAGTTTGTGGGTGTGGCTCCCAGTTTGCTGAGTAGGGGAAAATTTCCACTACCAGCTTTAAAGAACCGGTCCGAACCAGGAAAAACCCATCTCTGCCCAAGATTTGCAAAATTAATGGTTACAAAAGTTTTAGAAGTACATTGAAAAGTTTTTAAAATGATTTTTTAAAATTAAATAGTAATAAAACATTTAAAAAATGTTATCAATATTCTTTTCTAGGCAATTCACTATCTCAAAGTAATGAAGTTACTCTATGTGAGTATTTCTACTTCATGATGATCAAAATATTTTGAAGCACTTTTTACTTTCACACAATTACCAGATGAAAACAATTAATTATCAAATGGCATAATAGAATTCAAAGGATTATCTCATTTGATGATTACCTTTTTGTAATTTAAAAATACATTAATACAGATTTAGATAATTTTATAATACAGCCCAAATTAGTTCTTACATAGAACCTTTAGATTTGTCTCCACATGCATTTCGATATGGCCTCTCCTTTGTTTCATTATAAAAAACAATGCTAAAATAACTCACACTTTTTATGTGCTATAATTTTTCCATGAGTAAGAAATCATAGGATGCACAATCCTGATCAGTACTTTACTCAGAAAGTGATGCAGTCTGTAGGAAAGATCAGTGCAAATTTCTGTCCTATATACCCGCTGTGAATTTCCAGTGTTGTTAATTACTATAATCCCTCTATTCCTTAGTAAGGCAGCAATGAAGGCTTTGTCAAAAATATTCAAATGCTGGAAATGCTGGTCTATACCTAAAAATATCAGAATTGTACAAGCAATGCTTTTTCCTTGTGACATCCTATGGAAGCCAAACCTGGGTTTTAAAGAAGCAGGATAGAAAGAATATTAATACTTTTGAAATTTGATGGATAATTTGAGATCCCTTCCTGATTCAGATTCATGCAAACTCTTGAAAATATCTATGGAGATTCTCAGCCATCCAGCTCTTTTGGTTGTCTCCAAAGTGCATTTCAAGAGCTGAAGAAGCCTCTTGGATGAGAACCGAAGCATATTCAAAGAAAAACCAGAAAGTCCAGTTGCCTTTTGAAAAAGCACCTTTGGGACATGATAACCAAAAAAAGAAACAAATGGATTATGGAACAAATCAGCATACTTTGGATCCATTATTTGAAGAGTTAGTTCTCTATAATAGATGATGCGGTTATCATTATTTTGATCAAAAACACCCCAGCATTTGAGTCTTATGATAGAGGCTCAGGTTCTATGCATCAACCAGTTAATATTATTCAGAACAGAATAGTTAATGGTATAAATTATGCCCTTGGTGGATGTTTCCTAAATTCTACTGGAGTTTATTCTTTCAACTCTCAGTGTTTCAGAACTAGTTTAATAATATCATATAGAGCAAGTGTTATATAAAAACTATTTAAATGTTAAAAATTGATTAAAAATCTGCCTTTTAAAAAATTAAAATGTATTAATGTGAACTTAAATCTAAAGTCTATATAAGATACTCTAAAAAGGAAATAAGACTGAATGGAATCAATGTGTAATTCTCATCTCTGCTGCAGGAAAAATCAGATGACTAAAAGTAAAAAAAAAATCATAAGCTTACATAGTTCCTTCCTTTGCAACTGCTGCCTGTTCTGATTATGTACATCTATCTTGAAAACAGTTTTACATCACACAGTAAGTTTTTCTGTGGCTGCTATGATAAGAAAACTTTCAGCTCAACACCAGTGTGAGCAAGAGGTATCTTTGTACACAAATACTTCCTGTTTTCATTCTATGATCAAATATGTTATTTGCAGAGGAGAGCACTTGAGAAAGGAAAACAGAAATGTCTGAAAGACTAATTGAGTGTACTAAGGGGCTGTTTGCATTGAAGGGGGGGGAAAGATTTCCAAGGCTATGTATAAACCTTGCATGGGTCAGATTTCTTTCTGTTTCTTTTCTTTAACTCTCTTTGAAGTGAAATAACAACAGCCTTAATGTCAGGTTTACCTTTCTGATATCATAATCTTTATGTACTTCTGAAAAGCTTATACTACCAGGTTAGGATTTCCTTTACCCACTCAAACACTGGATATTATCCAGAATAAGCAAGTATGCTTCCAAGCAATTCATCCTCAGATCCTTTCATCTTCCTGTACTATTGTAATAGCATACATAAGGCAGTTCCCAATTGCATAATAAGAACATGGTTGAATTATAATGGAAGCAGAGGAAATGTGTGTAAAAAATAGTTTTGCATATAGCCTACTATTTGTATTTTTGAAGTTGTTCCAAAAGTAGGATTGTGGAATTGTAATATTTATAATTAGGAGATAACATTATGAAATGTTAATGTCAATGGGTCAAATTAATTCATGTAGAATTATAATCAAGTTTCAAAAGAACTTTTGTTAATATACAGAAGCAGTTTGAATTGTAAAATTCAATGTAAAATTAAGTTTGAATTGTATTGTAAAAGATTTATTGCACTAAATATTGTTAATAGAAAGCGTGTGTGTGTATGTATGTATATTTGTACCTAATCAAATATTTCACATACAAAATGTTTTGTGGCTTAAGAGTTTTTCTCAGTCCTTTGCCTGCCAGGCCAAGAGTAGGTTAATGATTTTTGTCATACTGAAACTAACAACTAACAATTGCTACAGTTGGCCTTTAGTATTTTATTTGTCCTTTTCAGGTATTCAAAATAGGTGACAATAGCTTGCAGTTGAGAACATATGTAGAGAGACCCCTGTGGGTTATGGAAAAAGTTGTTCCATACTGGTTGGATGTTTGGAAAAAAAAAATACAGCCAGAGTCCTTTTATGTCCCTTTCATTAATGAGAATGCATGAATGTCAAAATGCACCAATGGGCCATTCAAGGGGCAAAGCCTTAGGAGCCCCTTCTTTAAGAACACATCCTGGGATGTAAAATACATTTGCTTAACAAATTAAAATAATGAGATAATTCAATTAGTTTCTTCTTTAAAGAAAGAGCGAAAAGGGTACATTGTAAGATTATTGTAATAGAAGAATAGGTCACACAGCACAAAAGGGTGGACCAACCCATTTGAAATAAGGTTAGAGGAGTAATGAACAGAAAAAGTTTAAAATTAGAAGCTGTTTTTAAAATGAAATTTCTCTGAAACAATATTTCTAAAATTAACATTTATTTTTGTGCTTGAAGAAAAGTTATATTTTAAAAGAACTATATTGCTTGAGAACCAAAAAGGAAAAAAAAAGAAGAAATGAAGCACTATTTAAGAGGAAGAATTTTTTTTCCTTCTCTACATGCATTTAGAACAAACTTCTTTTAAATTTCCAGTTTACTAATCAGCTGTCTGCACTATCATTCTGAAGCTGGAAAATTATAAGTACATTCTTTGACATTTATAACTTCATTAAAACCTAGATGGTAATTTTTTTAACTCATTCAAAAGTCATCCTGATCAAACATTCTGATTTTCTTTAAGCCATACATTTCTTTAAGTCATTTAAAGTGAGTTTGGGGGAAAACAAATTTCAAGATAAAATAATATCCTGGAAATTATATCCAAGATACAATATATACAAATTCTTCCGCTGGAAGAATGCACAAACACTTTTCACACAGCCATTTAGAACAAAAAGCAGTGGAAAAGTCCATAGAAATGATGAGAGAAATTAACATTAAGCTTAAGTGAACTGAAAGAAATTACTCATAGCCCCCATTTTTTTCTTCATCATTGTGCTGTTTTTCAAACCACTTCCTTAAATTAAAAAAAAAAAAACATTCCCGTTACACTCAACTTCCAAATTAAAAACATTTTACAGGTTAGTAAATCTCCAGCTGAGGTGATGTAGCAAAGAACAGCTGTGAAGTAATTTTGATAATGATGAGAATAATAAGCACATGGCAAGGTTCAGGGCTTTGCTGTTGCAGCTTCAGTGCTCTTGAATAGATAAAAGTGATTAAATACTCCTGATTATCCCTGACCAATATGTAATGGATTTACAGCCCTTTCAATTAGTCAGTATTTGCTTAGGACTCATTATTTTGTCTTTGGTTAAGTAATCAGCCCAGAGACTCATGTTCTGTCTAATTCCTCTGAGCCAACCAGGTACTATGGGGCACCTGACCTTTGGAATGGCCATAGCTGGAAGGCAAAAATAACCACTACTCGAGCAGAGAGGCTGGCTATTTGGAATAATCCTGACCCTTTAGGCCAGATCAATTCACCTTGGTTTGCTAATAACACTCTTACATCAAAATGAAGATTTAGAATTGTGAATCTATTACTAGCGCTGTTCTACCAGCTACTGAGAAATGTTGAGTAGTGACTACCATAAGAAAAACAGGTATCCTCAAAGAGATTATGACACTGAAATTAATTACCATATGAACAAAAATGTATAATGTTAATGCAGCTAGTCCTCAACTTACAAAAGTTCATTTAGTGACTGTTTGAAGTTACAATGGCATTGAAAAAAGTGACTTATGACTGAATTGCATACTTACAATAATTGCAGCATCCCATAGCTATGTGATCAAAATTATGACAGTTGCAGTGTCCTGGAGTAATGTGATCACCTTTTGTGATCTTCTCTTAAGCAAAGTCAATGGGGAAACCAGATTCACTTAATAACCATGTTACTAACTTAAGAACTGCAGTGATTCATTAAACAACTGTGGTAAGAAAGTTGCTAAAAGAAGCAAAACTCACTTATCAACTATCTTGCTTAGTAACAGAAAATTTTGGCCCCAATTGAGGTTGTAAGTCAAGGACCACCTGTAATTATGTTAGCACTTATCATTGTGATAGTTCACCAAGGCTTTCTTTTAAATTAGTCCTTATAGAATATATTTTCTATTTCCATGTAAAATTAAGTAACTATTTTTGCATATACATATTTTCATGTCTAAATGGTAATAGTAAACAAAGTACCATCTCAAAATACCAGTTTTAACAACATAACTTGCTATTCAAATATTCCTTTCCTGATTTTTAACCCTAAAGTCAATATGAAAAGCTTTTAAAATAAGAGATTAAAAGAACAATTTAAACAGACAGGATTGAGAAGGATATCCTCATACAACATAGCGATATTTTCTATAGAATTTTTGCAGCTTATTGGAATATATATGCAAAAGTTCTGTACATTCCAAAACAAATATACCACCACTATTCTGAAGATCTAGTCTAGGGAATAATTGCATCTGTTTAATTCTGGGAAGATCTGAAACTCACATTAAATAACATCAATCATACCAAGAACTGCTTGGTTCACAATATCCCTTGAAAGGTTCTTTAAGCTTGGCTGACTCTTCACTCATGATCACATATTTTCTGTACGTATGTATGTGCATGAAATCTAGGCCTGTGAATCAATCTTCTCCAAGTTGGTGTCTTCTAGATGTGCTAAGAATTAAAGAAACTAAAGGCTTGCACATGTGGAAGATACCAGCTTGGGAGAAGCTACCATATAGATTTAAACTGTTTGCAAAAGACACCAAAATAAATTAACTGTTATGCTTCATTGTATTTTTTTACTTGAGATCATTCATGTTTTATACACCTACAGATATCACTCTAAAATTTACTTTACAGCAAAGTATCAGTTTATAATATTTGTATACATTTATTCTATTTTATTTATTGAATTTATACAGCCTCATATCCCATGTTTATGACTCAAAGCAGCACCCAAAATAAAAAAATAAAACTACACAAGCAGCCTAATTAAAACAAAACCCATTAAATACAGGTAGTCCTCATTTAGCAATCATTCACAGTTACAACAATGATGAAAAATAAACTTTGCAACCATGACTCACATTTGAAACCTTTGGGGGTCTGTAAGGCTAAGGGAAAGTGAATTAGAATTGTAAAGGATGTTTCACATAGCGACTGCTTCACTTAACAACACAATTGCTTTCCCAATCCTGGTCACTAAATAAAGACTACTTATACAATAAAAACAGTTAAACATTATATAATAACAAAAAAAATCAAGGGAGAGTGCTTTCTAAACATGTACAATGGAACATTTCACAGGCATATCATGAGATCCAAAATCAAATTTTGTTTTATGTTAAAGTAAGAATAGAATAGAATAGAATAGAATAGAATAGAATTTTTTATTGGCCAAGTGTGATGGGACACACAAGGAATTCGTCGTGGTACATATGCTCTCAGTGTATATAAAAGAAAAGATACATTCATCAAGAATCATAAGGTACACACTTAATGATAGTCATAGGGTCTAAATAAGCAATAAAATCATATTATGAATCAGTCAATATAAATCATAAGGATACAAGCAACAAAGTTCCAGTCATACAGTCATTTGTGGGAGGAGACAGGTGATGGGAACAATGAGAAAATTAATAGTATAAATTCTGAAAGGAAAATTAACTATAAGGACTTTTGTTCAATAGAATTCTTGACAATTATTTAAATTCTTTTAAAAGTCAACTTACTGTGAGATGTTGGAAAAGCCACGCTCTCATTATATTTGTTGCTACTTTGGGAAAGATTCCTCTTTTCTTTTGACGTTTTTTATCCTTGTCTGGATCATCATCATCACCTGTGCCAGGAGAAGCTACACTGTTGTCTAAACCATCCCCTACAAGGAAAAGAAACGAGACAAGAGATAATAAGCAACCACTGTAAACCCATTTGATCAATCAGATTAACTACGGCAAACACTAATAAACTGTTATTCATATATGAAGATATCTAGTATTTTTTAATATCTTAAATATAATTTTCATAGAAATACAAAAATTTAGAAACCATTGTCCATCCAAATATTAATTTTATGCTGCGTACATGCACAGATAATTAATTCAATGACAGAAGTGTATTTCATATGGTGCAATATCTCTTTGTAAATTATAGGATACAATATGTGAAAATCTATCATGAGAAAATCTATTTACTATAAATGCATTCCTTGCAACCATGAAGTTAAATGTTCTGTGGTCTATATATTTTGAACCCTCTGTATAGGTGACAATAAATATTTCACTGTTCAATGAATGTATTATCAGATCATCCCTTCCCTATAGGCTCTCCTCTTCCTACAATGCATGCATGCATGTAAGCTTGTACACATAAGTCCGCAAACACAAACATATCTAGCATGATCCCGAACAGTTATTGCAAGACATGAAAACCTTTGTGTCTGCATCAATGATTATTATCCTATTTCAAAAAAATAAAAGATATACATCAAGGTAGGGTGCTCACTTAATCAGAACTTTCCATCAACATCTTTCTCTTCAGTGGTTTTTCCTGGCATTAATTGTGCATTAGCAAAAAATCATTTACTTTTAACAGTCATAGTTATTTTTTCTTGCCCTCCAGCAAAAATGCCTTGAAAGCATGCCTGGAGGGCATCTAAATTATGTATCTGAAAAACTCTTCTGGCAAGGCATTGCAGGACCCCTACTTTCTTAAAATTCATACGAGCACGTCTTCCTGTTTTTGGGAAGGCATCAATCAAGAGCAGCAATATATGCCATATTCCTACATTAATATTTGAACTAATAACTCTTAAAAAAGGAAAGAAACAAGATCCGACTTGTGGCATAATCAAATGCAAAATAAATGAAGAATACTGGGACAGCACTGAGACTTTATAGATTGCTGTGTTTTCCTTACACATCATTAGCCCGGAGCCACACGAAAGAGGAAAACAGAGAAGTGGAGAGTTTATGCTCCCTGCTGGTGTTTAAGAAGCTGAGGTCCTGGAAGGACATCTGGGAATTGCACTGAGACGGTGGTTTTGTA
Source organism: Erythrolamprus reginae (assembly GCF_031021105.1). NCBI lineage: Eukaryota > Metazoa > Chordata > Lepidosauria > Squamata > Dipsadidae > Erythrolamprus > Erythrolamprus reginae. Next base: position 80,291,057 of record NC_091950.1, read on the forward strand.
ATTTAAGAATAGACATTCATTAGCAGTAAATGCCATAAATCCCATGCTAAGTAAAAACCTTGTCCAAGAAAGCCTAAAACAATAAACTCTGTGCTCAATGTACCCAGAGTCAGAGGCTTCATAGCTTCCTGAGGAATGCTACAGACCCACAAACTAATTCCTGTAGCCTCTTCTAGTTCTTTAGCACTGCTAAATTATAAGTTTATACCCCTCCCCCCAAAAAACCCTTTAAATTTTATTTTTCCTTTATCTGTACTACTCACAAACCTATTCTTGGGTACGTTTTAAGCATACATGCATGAATACATCAGGGTTGCAGCCACCTAACCCTCTTTTTAAAAAGAAACAGAAAAATCCTGAGCAAAGAGCTGGAAGATTAATTTTATTGACATTCCCATTTTAACTGCAATGTGATATCTTCCATCACATAGAAAAGATGGTCCTCACTATTTACAGAATGACAGGCCATTTCATTACAACCACCCTGCCCCAAGGCTGAGTAGTTCCTTTCCATCTGCCAAAGGGGACTCACTTTTCTTTCTCTCTCCCCCCCCCACCTTTTTTTTTTGACTTATGGCAAATAAAAGGTAAATAGAAAGGTTGAAGAGCAATCTAAGGAAAAGACATCAGACCATCTTCAGCTCTCTACTTTGGAAAAATGCTATTTTAGAAGGTTTTTTCCCCCCCTAGTAGCCCACTACCCTACATCTATGCGTCCATAAGCATAAATCCTTTTACAGTCATACCAATTCCACTATGCCAAGGAACTGCTGCAAGGCAAATTTTCACAACATTAATGGCTTCTGACTGCTCCTTGGCAACCCCAGCATTTTAACCTGGGTAGATGTGCTCCCAAAATACAGAGACTGAAGCTATCTCATCAGCTGTTCATATGACACAGATGGAGAGTGGCTATTAGGAGCCAGGCAATGGACCTTAGGGATCTGAGGTGCTGTACTGTAGCCTCAGGCAATTTTGAAAAACAGTACCCAGAGATGGAGGGGCAAATACAATCTACGGCAAAAGTGCAAGTTTGAAATCAGTAGGCCTATCCATTGTCTAGATAAAGATATCTTTGTCTTCACTAAAAAAATCTATGTATGCATGTGGATAATGGCTGCAGATAGAAAAGAATACTTCCTTAACCTGTTTCCTTTCCTCAGACAGATGAAAAACGCTCCAAAATTATGTGAATGAATTCATGTACTGTTTCAGGATAGCACTTTAATTTTAAAATTTATATTAAGAGATGATTACACAGCCTGATTCAGATTCCTGTAGTTAAACTTGGCTAACATTTACTTTCTTACATTGTAAACTATTAGAAATTAATTGTCAGTAATGACTTTAACTCAACATACACAAAAACTATTTATACAAGAACAAAACTAGATATAAGCATATAAGCTTATAAGCATAATTACAAACTAAATGTCTATTTAACAGGAAGGTTGAAAAATCTTATTCCTCACACTCAAAGCCTTTTAAACTAATATTTAAGTTTTTTCCTCTGAGTTGCTGAATATTATCTCTGAACAAAGTTCTAAACTTGAAAAGATTACTAACATTTTTACTTAATGTTGTAAAACAGGTTAGTTCTGTACATTATACACTCCTTCTCTTTTTTTAACCCTCTGTAAAAATATGGAACGCAGAGAACATAGATCTCTAAAGGCAGTAATTTAAAAACATTCCCCAAAATGATAGGTTTATGAGTTTGTATATGCATGTGTGTACACATGTATGTGCTTCCGTATGAGAGAAATTAAAGTTTCATCCCTAGAAAGACATTCATACACTTCCAACGTCCACAGACCTCAGGAATCTTCTAAGATGATCCATGCCCCAGAAGATTTTCTTATATTTTGTATTTCATGTTAGGTATTTTACATCACCACCTCCCCAGCAACAATACACAAAGCTGTCAGTCTTTTTTGTAGATCTCAACCACTGTTGTGTTATACAGTGTACTTCCTCCAGGGACAATGTAGAGAAGTTATATTTAATGCTGTTGCTGGCATGACTATTTCCCATTGGCTTTCTAACTATGTTTCATTCTGTTTTCAAAGTGAGTATATACTATACTGCTCAAAAAAAATAAAGGGAACACTCAAATAACACATCCTGGATCTGAATGAATGAAATATTCTCATTGAATACTTTGTTTTGTTCAAAGGTGAATGTGCACAACAGCATGTGTAATTGATTGTCAATCAGCGTTGCTTCTTAAGTGGACAGTTTGAGTCCACAGAATTTTGATTTACTTGTAGTTATATTGTGTTGTTTAAGGGTTCCCTTTATTTTTTTGAGCAGTGTACAAAAAGAGCTTTAGTTACAGCATTTTTCTTAAAGCCCCCAGTCCTAATTGCCTCTGTTGTTTCAAGAAAGCTGTAGACAAATATTCCTCACCCTATAATTTCTGAGTATCTTTTCACTTAACTTATATTTTCATATATATTTGGTAGAAGAAACACAATAGTTGCAGTCTTATAGCTGGATTTTTTTTGATTATGTGAAATTTTGTAAAGAATTATAAATTCTGTCTATCTGATATATTATAAATGTATCCCTTTTTAAACTTAGTAAATTGAAACTGCATGTTTTATGTGCCACTTTGAACATTAATTTCAATGGGTAAAAAAGTGCTGAGTTACTTTGCACTTCTGATCTATCACTATATAGCACCTTAAAGCAGTGTTTTTCAACCAGTGTTGCCGCGGCACACTAGTGTGCCGTGAGACATAGTCAGGTGTGGGTCCCCAAACTACGCCCACGTGCCGGATACTACACACGGAGGTCATTTATCCGGCCCGCCGCCAGCCACCTCCATCGGAACATAAACATTCCCCTCACAATCCCTCCAGCTATCAGCGACAGGAAGGGTGGAGGCACAGGGAACTCTAACTGACCAATCACCTTCTAGGATTCATCCCAACCACTACAAATGAACCAATAGTAGGCCGCCTCTAATCCACACCCAGGAAGGTCCCTCCTCAGGCTGCCGTGCACTTGTCATTGTGTGGCCACGGCAAGTAGTTGAAGCTGCTACTCCTCCCCATGGTCCCAATGTATAATATGTACTGTGTTAGAGTGTCATTTTGTGTCATTTTGGTTGGTGGGGTACCCCAGGATTTTGTAAATTTAAAAAATGTGCCGTGGCTCAAAAAAGGTTGAAAATCACTGCCTTAAAGTATCTTAGAATTCCTGAGGTGAACAGAAAAAATGTAACAAATAACATTGTAACAATTAATAACAACAGATATCTGAACTCTGAACAAGAACTACATATATCCAACACTCTTGGGAATATAATATAAACTACAGTTCAAAAAGATTCTGCATTTTTAGTTTACAATCAGACTTGCACATTTCCATGTAAGCCCAGCTGCTATCCAAACTTTACACAGAACAGAAGAAACCACACACATTTGTTTTAACTACAGAAGCAGATTAATATAAACATATTGCAGTTTGTTTAAAAAGTTAAGGAAAAGGGAAAACAGGTTCATGTCTTCATTGCAGAAGCATAGCTTTTGAAATAAAAAGCAAATAAGCTGTATCAATCCTATGAGAACTAGATGGCAAAAGGTTTTCTTTTTAAAAAAAGAAAAGCATAGTAGAGGAAATCTATGGCAAAATATCTTCCTTATTGCTTTTAACAAAATAACACAAATATATCCATGAAGTTATCAAGAATCAAGCTCAACTTGATGAAGAGTTTAAAAAGTATTTAAATCCAATGAAAGTATTACCATTATTTAGATGACCACTTTCCTTGGCATATTACCTATAATCCTTTTTAGGATAAACGGTACTCTAGTTACTACCATTTATAGAATAAGAATTCTAAGAGAAATTATAAACTGGAAATTAATTTTCATTAATTTTCCCAAAACCATCTGAAAAATTACATGGGGTAATCCAAAATGAGGACTTGCACAGGTAATCCTTGATATATGACCACAATTAAGTCCAAAGGTTCTGTTGTTAAGTGAGACATTGGCTAAATGAGTGTGCTCCACTTTATGACCTTTGTTATCACAGTTTTTTTTAATGAAACACTGCAGTTGTTAAGTCAGTAACAGGGTTGTTAAGTGAATCTGGCTTCCCCACTGACTTTGCTTGACAGAAGGTCACAAAGGTGATTACATGACTCCAGGACTCTGCAACCATTATAAATATAAATCAGTGGCAAGTCTCTGAATTTTAATCAAGTGACCATGGGGATGCTGCAATGGTCCTGAGTCACTTTTTTCAATGTTATTATAACAATGCTATTGTCACTAAAATAACTATTGTAAGTCAGGGGTTGCCTGTATTTGCCATACAGAAGTCCCTTTTGCATAGTATGCTACTAGTTTCTATGATCTCTGAATGCCACCCATTACATATTTATTCTTATGTTTAGAGCCTCATCCATACATTGCATATACGTTTACAGTAATAGTTCTTTCTACTACATAGTGCTAATTATGTAATAATTACAAACAATGCAAACTACATAAGGGGGAATTAAGATATTTGGGTATATAACATTTGTAAATTAATTAATGCTCTTTCTGGATTGTTTATTTCAGAAATGAACAAGGAAATAATCTAGCTCTGGAATACTTCTACTTCTGCAAAATATGTTTGCTAAGAAAAATGTGTGGAATTTTGCTAGCCTTTTTGCCTTTTGCAACAAAAACAAAAGGCTTGCATTTTGCAGCCTTACACTTGAATCTGAATATGGGTATTCTAGATAATAAATATCACAATGAGAGTATAACAACTTTTGCTCCAGCACAATGTCATAATAGCTGCTATTATGAGCTACCAGAGGCCAGCAGTCTCATAGAAAACTTCAGTGCTGCTATATCACCATCATTCATACCAAATGCAGCAGTACTTCATTATCAGGGCACAATTAAGAAGAAACAAGATATGGTGGTTTTATTTAGGTACACTATTCTAAAATTCTTTCAGTGTTCATTCCATCACCAGATCTTCTGCATGCATGTGTGCTTAAACTATATAATAAAAAAAATTGCAATTGGGTGGATTTAACACACTTCATTTAAAAAGCCCAAACAATATTCTAATACAGTACATGGTTCATAGATAAAAACCATACTGTTCAATACTCAATTAGAATATTCAAGAGTTATATCACTTAGTAGCTTATTATATAGATTTTGAGTTAAAATATTAGTGTGTTATTTTTTTCCTTAAATACTCTAATTGAATATAATTGTTCAAAATAAGTTGCAATCTATACTATCTTAGACAAAACAAAAAAACTTCAAGTCTACTGCATATGTTTTTTTCCATTTTCTTGTAGACCTCAATAAACTATATCAATGGCTGAGAAAGATTATTTGTAAATATAAACATATATTTGTGCAATAATTTTCCTTGCAGAAGATTTTAAGTTATTAGCATTAAGTTCTATATCTCCAATTTTGTCTTGTCAATGTTCTTGAGAGGAAGTTTTTCTGCAAAATTCTATTGGAAAAAATGAAACAACTTTACTAATTGTTTAGTTGTTTTACTAATCAACTATGCTATATGGTCTATATATGTTAATTGGGGGTGGGGACTAAATTCTGTTTTCTTCTGTGTAATTTTTCTGTGTAATTCATAGAAAATGAAATACTTCACATGCAACGTTTACAAACTCTGGGTTTTCCGATATTAGGGAAGGGACGGTGAATTGCGCCATCTTTTCTATACTCAAAAGAGCACTGAAAAACAGTTTTCATAGTCTTACCTCAAGTTTTTCTAGCCTTGAACACCCTCCCCCCAGGGTCTGAGTAGAAAGAGAAAAAAGAAGAGAATTTAAACTCCTTTCTCTTCAACTTTTCAGGCGGCATAAGCAGCATTTAGCAAATTCAGCCCCCAAATGGCTCCAAATGCTCTGAGCTGCAGGGGCTCATCCTTTGTTAGCTTCCTTCTATTTACACAGGATTTACACAGGCTCTGGACTGAAGAGACCACATGTTTCTGACAGAAAGCATTTTCATTCATGCTGCATCAGGCAACAGGATTGTATGCACTGCTGCTTCAGGCTGACCTGAGATTAGAGAATTCAGTAACACTGAGATGGTAACAATCTACTAACCCAGAATTATCCATGGAGATTTTTCTGCCACTCACATTATATCTAATGTGGTTACAGAGATGAAATTTCTTTAGGATCTATTAAGATCTATCTATTGTCAAGGAAATCCCTCTTTCCACCAATAAATAAGACCAAAGAAAGTACATTTTGAAGGAAAAATCAGGCTGCTGTTTGGACTAAAACCAATTTACCCACTGATTGAAGACAAAAACTATAAAAGAAGACAGATGGACACATATGTAAATGCAGACCTATTTTTCTCTCTATTATTTATAAATTAGTTAATAGTTCAGTTAATCATTTAGTTAACTAGTCATCATTATCAGATTAGTAATGTCGCTAGAGCACATTTATTCCATTTATTTAATATTATCCAATAATATGTAATGATTAAGTTCTTTCTTAGGTATTAATATTAAAATCTAATTCATACAAAATGGCTTTGAAAAGGTATTTTTTATATCTATAGCTATGTATCTTCTCTATGTATCTCATGGGCATAGCCCACAAAATACTGTACTCCAATATGCTGTAAAAAATCTTTTTTAGTATCATCTTAAGTAAATTATTTTTCTCTTAATATAGTTTTATTCCAAATTTACAAGAAAGATTGGATCTGGTTATACAGAACAGGGTGAAGTAATTGAAGAATAAAATGCTTTCTGAGTTATTTTCCCTATTTGCTAAGTTTGTGAAATAATTAAAACTTACTAAAGCACCAATATAAAGCACTTGTATAAACTATACAAGTGAATATATAGATGATGTTTATATTTCTTCACAATATCTCATAATTAACTCACTAGGGGATTCCAATAATTCATTTTAGAGAGTTGTCAATTGCTCTTAATCCTAAATCTAAGATACTTAAAAATCTAAGGAATAGTAAATATTAAGTTCCAGTTTTCAAATTCAGTTCTCTTGGCAGTGCACTGTCTAATGCTAAAGCTTTTTAAAATATAGTTCACTACCCACCCACCCAGGTCACATTTCTAGAAGCAAGAGTTCATAATTTTTAGCCCCCAACTCAGAACACAGCTATCTTAAGTCATCCAAAGAATGTGACAGATACTATCATTATTCTTGCTGCAACATGAAGAAAGAAAGGCCAAAAGGAGGAAGTCACAGAGATCAGATTACTAAAATCCATAAAGCTTTGTGCAGAATGTCTCCAAATGTTAGAGTGAAGAAATTATTTAGAAAATTTAATCTAATATTTTAGGAATATGTACAATACAGATATACTTAAAGTGTTTTAGGAACTGTATGTCACCAGAATTTAACAGCGCCAATTTAAATGTAACTTGTATTTAAATGGTTTAAAATTTACTGTGTTTTGTTTCAAATAGAAGAAACTCATAACCTGAGCAATACAGATTAGGTAGGGAATAAAAGGTAACAGGTAAACTTTATTTAGTTCCCGTAGCTTATCATGCTTCATTATACTTTGTTCAAGTGAAATTCTAATAGAAAAATGTTTCTGTCTCTGCTTATTATGCAAAACCTTAGCATAGATTTGATATATTTTTGATAGCTGGCTAAGGTTAAATAGAAGAGTAGACAACCTTATGCCCTCCAGATGTTTTAGACTTCAATTTCCATCTGCCCTACTTCAAATAATGAATGGGAAGGGATTATGAGGATAGCATTTAAAACAGCTTGCTTTCTCTTTAAGATTAGTAAATGTTTTATTAGTTTGAGCAATTATCAATGTAAATACTACACTTTTATAGGATAGCATTCTACTGTTTTTCATCAAAATACAATTTAAGCTATACTTTTTATCTATAGATTAATCACCAACTACAGTAATTGTATTTATTATGGCTCAGTTGTATTCAATGGAATTACCTTCTTGTAAGTATCTGGATATTTTTTATAATTTCACAGAGCTTCCAAATATCTTTCTTTGAGTCAACATATCTTTAAGTACTTAAATAAGAAAAAAATCAGCTAAAATTCCATTGAAGAGTTGAACAGAATTAATTAAAAACCTGCAGTTTTAAAGAATTTTAAAGAATTCTTTATCAATTTTTTAAATAAAATACTGGAGATAAGTACTGAGTTAGACTTCAATTTTAAACATACTATTTTGATCTGAAGGAAGATTTAAATAATATACCTACATTTATTATTACGTTTATTCTAATGGTCTTTTTACCAGGTTTTAGGTTCTAAACTAAAAAAACCTATGTAATTAGTTTTCTATATTCAGGAAGTTTCTTAAAGAGCAGCTCCCCATCTCCTTGTAGAGCAATGCACAAATGCAGAAACTGAGTATCTTTTACACCATAGAAATTTGTGATATATAGTGGAAGTCAGCTGTTTAATTAAATGCTCATCCACAAACTGTCTTTGGAACATAATCCTAATTTTGATCTTGTAAAAGCTTTCATTGTTGAATCTAGATGTCTTTAGGTTTTTAGTGCAATAGGAAAGGCATTTACAGGAGACCTGGAGTGAAAAATGTCCAAATAGTGTCTGCAATAGTGTTGTGTGCACCCACACAGAAAAAGATTGAGTATACATAAAATTAAAATTACTCCATGTCGTGATAATAATAATAAACGTAGGCACCATAAAACCCAGGCTTGAAACTGGCAAGCAGTCCTGGGCAAGCCTGCTGTCTTGCCTTGATGCACTCCTGGCATATGAAAGCTCATGAAAGAGGATAGTAGATTGGCAGTTCTTTCCTACACTTGTAGTTACACTCAAATGCTCAAGATTGCACCCACTAGAGACACTTTTGGCACAACGCCAGACTGTCCCATGCATGGAGGAAGACCTCCCTCCAAAAAGGTTTAATATTTCTTGAATTTCAGGCTCTACAAGATCCTTGATTGTTGTCAACTTAGTAAAACATTCAAACTATAAGAACTCAAGTTTAAATGTTCTAAATACAGGGGGTGGACAAAAAAATGGAAACACATTGCAGCTCTTCCATGGAATCCAGATTTGTGAAGTTCCCTTCGAACAGTTTATGTGGAAACTGGGTTCTGTACGTGTCTATTGAGCTCTGCAGTGATTTTAGGAGCTGTGGTCTTGCGATCTGCTCTAACAATTCGCTTTAGAGTCTGAAGGTCTCTCTCAGACAACTTCGACTTTCGACCAGACCTCTGCTTGGCTGAGGACGTTTTCCCTTTTCTTTTAAAAGCAGTCATTACTTTTGAGACATTACCTCTTGAAATGCCAAACATTCAGGCACTTTCTGTTACACTAGTACCTGCCATTCGAGCACCAACAATTTGGCCTCTTTGAAAGTCTGAGAGGCCTACCATTTCTAGAAGGTTACGGAGTCTACGGAGAGGGGCAGCATACAAACAAACAAACAAACAAACAAACAAACAAATAAATAAATAAATAAATAAATAAACAAACAAACAAACAAACAAACAAACAAACAAACAGGTAGGTAAGTAAGTAAGTAAATAAATAAATAAATAAGCAATTTCTTTAAATTTCTGTTAAAAAAAGCTAGTTTAAAAAAACATATCAAATAACAGAATTAAAAAAACATTAAAATATGTCAAATTTTGATTGATTTGAACATGTTCAAACATTATGATGCCAAAAAGTCAAGCATTTCCATTTTTTTGTCCATCCCCTGTACATCCAGAGAAGAAGTAAGGAATGGAAAAATGAAAGCAAAGAGGGGTGGGCGTACTTTTTTTTTGTATCTCTTATTTTTTATTATAATATCAAATTCCAAAATGAAAGAAAGAAACAATTTTAAAAATTGTCATCATTAACTAATATATTAAATTATAAACTGCAAGCATGCATGCATAAAGTCAGTTTGGTGTACTGAGGTAGGCTAGAAATCAGGAGACTGATAGTGTCCTGTCTTAAGGACAAGGTGAGTTAGCTGACTAAGCAGCCTAAGGAGAAGGCAATGGCATTTTGGGGGGGGGAATGCTGCCCAAAAAACCTGCAAGGGACATTTTCCAGGTCCCCCAAATGACTTGAAGATATAATTTGTAAGAATATATTTTTGAGTCTCTAAAATTAACTAAGAAATACTAACATTTTGAAATTTTACTATTACAGACTCTTGCAATTCATATATGCATATTGTGGTGCATTCTTTTGTATTTGATTTCAGCATAGTTGTGCAAAATAATTTTTTCACAAATTGTATGTTAAAGGAAACACTGGCCTCCTTCTTTACTTTTTTTTACCGCTCCTCATAGTCATCCCTGCAAATAGCACTTGCGCTTAATACAAATATTGATGTTGACTTCCTAATAGCTAGCTTTGTGTTTTGCAAATGTATATGAATCTTGAACAATACATGAAGAATATTTAATAATTATATTTTCATTTTTCCATTAAAACATATATCTCCATCTTCAGTAGCTAAGAAGAAATTCATTGTATTATAGTTTAATTTTAAAACATAAAAAAAACCAAACACCTTTTTGGATTTCTCTTATGCTTTCTAGAGCAAGCTTCCCCAACATGAAGAGTTCCACATACTTTGAAACTGAAAATCAATGATTATCAAGCCAGTGAAATTTCTTTCTTAAAATAGCCTGACTTAAGAATGCTGTATTTCAGAATCAGATAATAGAACATATTAATAAAGACTAGCGGATAACTAAAAGTATTGTTAATTATTGTATAGTTAATTGCATTACTTTTTTGTGTCATAGCTATATCAGTAACAATATTATCTAGTAAAACAGTATCACTAGTTATCTATTAATATTCACTTTAGAAATATCATTTTAATTCTTTATTACTCAGATACAAAATTTTACCTACCTAAAAACTGCATGTAAGAAACTACTTTTTGTAATAACAATAGTACCTAAAATTAAATATGGGTATTCAATTTTTAAAACTTTCTTTTGATGTTTTTGTAAAAATATTTATAGATATAAGATTTTGCTTAATGCTACAATGAAACACATTACAGAACATGTAAACATCTATGTGCTAATAGTACAGTAAAAAGGCAACAAAATAGTTGAGATATATCTGTGATATACCAGGAAGCATGCTTAATTATAACATTGGAAGTATGAATTGTAGCAACTTAATTTCCGGCACTATGGTTATACTGCATATAAGCTATGTATGTATGTATGTATGTATGTATGTATGTATGTATGTATGTATGTATGTAGGCATGTATATGTATGTACATATATATCCTTTTATTGCTGAGATATTGGTGATCCTTTCTATTGTCTGAAAGCATGATATACATATAACTGCTTTGTGAGACAGGAAGAAAGGCTTTGCTACAAAATATGCAGTACTTCATATACTTGAACATACTTATATACAATTCAATATACTTGAAAAATAATATTCAACAGTTTTTTCTTAAGAGAAATAAAACCAACTATAGTGGAGCTAAAGGAGAAATAAAACCAACTAAAGTTGTTAATATGACTACCCAAATATAACAGCCCTGTTCTGAAATTATATACCAGCAATTGTTTTAAATAAATACATTTACATATAATGCATTAGAAGAGGGGGGAGGGAGAGAGAGAGGGAGAGGGAGTATGTAGGCATAATTTATGGACATTAGATGCATGAAAGGCATAATTCTGTGCAAGTGTGGCTCCACCAGCTCCCCAACAGTGGGAATTTAACTCCATTAATAGATGTATCCTAAAAGTATTCCACTGACCACCAGCTATAACTGTGGAGATTCAAATACTGGCGGAAGGCGGAAGCATTTTAAAAAGTTTTCTTGTAGGGATAAATCTGGATGGCCTTGCATGAGGCTATTCTCTAGCATGAAGCCTGATTAGTAGTAGCTGTAAATGTTCTTTTTAGTCAAAACAGTTTCAAATCCCACCCCAACCCTTTTCTCCTTCTGTTTTAGTGGCTGCTAGATCTCACTCCTTAAGAGTATACTTTTAGCATCTGTTAAAGTGGATTGCTGTGCTGGCTGAGTAGAAGCATTTTAAATTAGGAACACACAGAGTATAAATCACTTGATTTAGAATCTTGCAGGTGACCCTTTACAAGTCCAGATCCATTTAAAGCACATTGATAACTTAAGGGAAAATAGTATATTTCTTACAGAAATACATATTCTTTGAATAAGGCTTAGCCTAAATAAGACTATCCAATTGCTTTATTTAATTTTAATTATGAAATAATGTGTCCTTCCCAATTTGGCCACTCCAATACTAGTGGCTTAATTTCTGGGACTTCACATTCTTAAAATCCGTAATGTTTGTATTGCTTCCGGTGCAATTAGTATATAATATTAATGTTAATATAATTGTTAAAAGATTATCATCATAACTAGGAGTCAGATCAATATGGGTTATTTGGGAGGATGGTAGCTTCATACATACACAATCTTCTCTCATTAGTTGCTGTTCATGTATGCATATCTATTACACCAAGAACTAAATTTTCAGAAGGTGTATATTGGGAAAATGTATATATTAAGGGAGAATACAAAATAACTCTGAATTTTGTATTAGCTTACATACCATAAGAGCTCCAACACCTATGCACAATGGGGTGGATTAACTCTCTGGGTGCTGCAGACATATTTAAACACCTCCTCCTAAAGTGTTCATTTGGCTGGCAGTCTGGAAAATGCCAGAATGTGAAGGGTTAAGTTGGAAAACTGATAGTTTTTTGCAGGTTTAATTTAAACCTTTTTACTTTAAATAAGTTATTGTTATGATTTATGAAGTACATTGTCATTCAAAATTTCCTAAAACCAATGGAAGAGAAGTTAGCATCTATTTCACTGAATTTGAATGTTTGAGCTGTTACGTGGAAAATGATAATCATATGTTAAAACACCAATGTAAATTGGATATATCTAGCATAAACATAGACATAAAAACCTGTTTCCTCCAAAATAAGACATCTCCTGATAATAAGCCCAATCAGGCGTTTGAATGCATGGCAATAAGGCCAAGCGTTTATTTCAGGGTTCCAAAAAATATAAGAGAGGGTCTTATTTTGGGGAAAATACAGTAGACCTTTATATTTAATATAGTAACAGATTATAAATAGCAAATATAAAATCTAAGATATTTTAAAAGGAAGTGGGAAATTAGAATATTTATCATAAGTAACAAATAAGGCCCCCATTTATCATATAAAATAATTTTATATTTATTTTAATTTGATCACAAAGTATTTAACAAGCCTATATAAATAATATTTTTCTATGTAAATTGCAAGTAAATCAAATTACCATTAATCTACCCAATATATATTGAAAAACTTGATTCCTCATAGACTAGACAAGATTGGAAGAAAATCAGAAATCATGCCACACTGCTTTCACTTTTTAAGTTTTACAAGCATGCATGCACATACACATATACATACATTCACAAAAGATACCTAACAATCTGGAAAATTGTACTGGGGGAAACAGCTTTAAGGAAAGGGGATAAATTTGACTTTCCTACAGTACTGAACCATCAATGAATTCACATATGCAGGAACACTCACAATACAGTTCATTCATAAAACAAAGACCAGTATTTAACCTTGTCGGTCTTAAGTAATTGTTTTAGAGAGAAAAAATGCTAAATAAATTGGCAAAATTTTCTATTTTGTGGTTCAAAAATATATACAAACTGCAGATTGATACTGAAAATATGCCCATTTAAAAATTTGATTTTGATACAATATCATGTTGTTATTAGTAGCAGTATTATCTATAAGATTTTTAAAATACATCACACCTAAGATTTAAGAACTGGATACCAAGAAAGCTAAGGTTTTTTAACCTAGACAGGGTGGAGGCTCTGCAGTCACCATTAGAAATAACATTGGTCTTAAGTTCAAGAAAAACATGGTTGTTGTCAGTCATGGGCACCTCCCCCCCCCTCCACATGGGGTGATGCCATCTGGGTAGCGGAAATGGCCTGGGAACAGCATGACTGAAAGATTTCCAGCAAAATTTGACAGTTTTTCGCTTCTGAGTATGCATGGAAGCAAAAATACCCATGAAAATAGCCGAAATCTTGCTTGCGCTTACAAGATTTCATCGATTTTTGCCGGGTTTTGCTTCATTGCATGCACAGAAGCAAAAATATCACCAAAAATAGTCAAAATCTCATGAGATTTGGCTTGGTGCACATGCATAGAAGCCAAATCTCATGCAGGGGGCATGCGCACACGTGTCCGGAGTGTGTGCACCCGCTCCAGCCATCAAGGATTATCCAGGTAGCAAGGTAAGTGTCTGCCTGCCGCAGGTTGTTGTACATATGGTTGTTGTACATATAAACCAATGCCATAATATCTGCATTTTGAAGGTTATTAGTAACAAACATTATACTACATAATGCTAACTGATAACTATCATTCCTCAGTAGAAGCAGTAAACAGGAAATGTCTAGTTCTGATTCCTTTAGCATTGCATGGAAGCTAAGAATCCTGGATTGTTCTACTACCATAGAAAATAAGACATGGTCTTACATTTTGGGGTACTCCAAAATAAGCATTAAGGCTTATTTGCAGGAAACCATGATATTAGGATGATCAGCCCAGCTGGGCACCCCATCCCTCTGGCACCTGCACAAAAGGTGGCAGTGTGGAGGCTGATGTTGTTTGGCAGCAGCTGCAATCCGCTGGTCCCTTTATCAGCGCACTCTGTGGCTACAAAGTCCATGCAGTGTAGATGACTTGATTACCTGTCTAAGCAGCAGACACCAGCAGAAGGGCAGTGGGGGAGCTCACAATCTGGATGTGCCACATGGGCCACATGAAAGCCGAAGGAAGCTCATCTTCATGTCTCTTGGCTTGCCTGCAGCCTGCATGGTGCATCAGGATCACATACCTTCCCCCATACCTGTCTCCGTTTGATGCTGCACAATGATGAGCTTCCTGCGGCCCCCACCTGCTCCGGCTCACTGACTCTTGCTTTTTCATGTCCCATGTGCACATTGCCTGCCTTTCCTCTGCCTCTGCCTGCTGCCAGTGCTGCCACACGAAGATAAGCCTCCCATGGCTACCCTCCCATCTCTCAATTTTCCTGCAGCCCATGTGCATCCGGAATTGCATGCCTCCTGCCCCACCTCTGCCTGTTGCTTGGTGAAATAATCAACTCAATTATTAATGCTGCTCGACACCATTGACCCCCATGCCCTCACCGCCTTCGGTACTGGCCACGCCTACTAGCTGAGGCCCTTAATGAGGGGTTATTTGGGCGACAGAGTTTATATTAGGAGCACACCAAAAATCAGGCCATGGCTTATTTTCAGGGAAACAAGGTAGAAGAATAGTGGGTTTGTCCTACTGCTTGGCCAGTAATGGGCCGCTACCAGAATAGTCAGGTGCTCTGCTCTGGTAGTGATTTTCAGGATGCGAATGCTATTACATGTCCCCAACACACGCACACATGCCCCCGCATGAGATTTGGCTTCTGTGAATGCACAGCAAGCAAAATCTCATGTAAAAACACTCATGTGAGTGAGATTTTGGTGATTTTTGCTGATTTTTTTGCTTCTGCACATGTGCGGAAGCAAAAATATTGGTGAAAATTACTGAAATCTCATTCGTGCACACATCCTCGTGTGAGATCTCACTTGCTGCGAGCTGCAAGTGATACCACATCTGGACTCGAAGTTCCCTACAGTTCCCTACAGTTATCTACACTTAGCTCTTCTTACTGCAAAAGGGAGAAAACTTCTCAGAGCTTTTCAAGATTCAAATAACCTCAATTTTGTTGGGTTTTCATAAGTTCTGAAAGCATGGCTCTTTTAGCAGACTCTGGGGTAGGGTCTAAATATACCTCCTTGCATTCACTTCTTCATAAGCAAGAGTCAGCTATTCTTGCTAATGTGTGGCTATACTGCATATTATTTTTACTTGGAAACTTACACGTGGAAATTTTCAGGAATGTGGAAGGTTGATGATTGGTTAACTTGGAAAAATGGAGCTGCATGTAGGAATTGTAGAATTTGACAACAATCAAGAATATTCATTATTTTGGAAACTGTCTATATGGTCACCAAGAATCAATACCAAGTTGATGGCACATAATAAATTTGGCATCTCCAATATTTTATCATTTTTTAAATTTTTAAAATCATCTCAGGAATCAAAATCTCTTATCTATGCTCTCTGACCATTCAATATCTGACTCTCTTGCCCACAATCTGGCTGAGACCCTGGTGGCTGCCTGAAACAGGGCTTCATCAGGGGCACTGGACTGGATTGTGCCTTTGTGCCCTCTCTGTGGCGGTGGACCTAGGCTCCTTCATTCAGCATGGAACTCCAGGAGAGGAAGCGCCAGAAGAGATGTCTAGAGCGAAGTTGGAGAACAAGTAATTTTGAATCTGACTGAATACTATTGAGAACTTTTATTAGGACTTGCCTAGTGGTGAGTCGGGCAGCAAAATGTTCACATTTTCCCGCACTTATTGTGTCTGCAGATTCATACCCAGCCGCCCTTTTTAGGGTGACCTGTTCTCTTTTCAATGTGGAGGGAGGGGAGGAGCCCCTGTAGGATAGAGCTAAGGAATTTGTTCAGTTTATAGAAGACAAAGTCACCCAGATTCGGATGGACTTGGACTCTGCTTGGGCAATTCCAACCTAGATGACAGTGTAGGTCTTAGTCCTATTGTGTGGGACAAGTTTGACTCCTGAGGAAGTGGACAAGGCTATGGGAGCAATGTTCCCTCTAATTTTTTTTCGGTGTGGGTGGAAAAGTATAGTGCCTGAGTGGCAGTCCCTTTGGGACTGGGCGGAATAGATGTATGTATGTATGTATGTATGTATGTATGTATGTATGTATGTATGTATGTATGAATGTATGTATGTATAAATAAATAAGGGGGGAAATCTCTTCTTTTTATTAAAAGAAATTAATAATAAAACAACCAAAATCTATTACTATTAAAACTAAACATTTCTCTTTTTTCTCCCCTTTTTTCTATCATTTCTCTCTCTCTTTATTCCTTTCTTCTCTCTCTCTCTTGCTTTCTTCCTCTCTCTCTCTCCCTTCCTCTCTTCTCTCTCTCTCTTTCTTTCTTCCTCTCTCTTTCTCTCTCCCCCTCTTGCTTTCTCTCTCTCTCTTCTCTCTCTCTCTCGCTTTCTCTCTCTCTCACTTTCTCTCTCTCTCTCTCACTCTTTCTCTCTTGTTTTCTTTCTCTCTCTCTCTTGCTTTCTTTCCCTCTCTTGTTCTCTCTCTCTTGCTATCTCTCTCTTTCTATCTCCCCCACTCTTTCTCTCTCTCTCTTTTTCTCAATTTCTCTCTCCATCTCTCTTTCTTTCTATCTCACTTTGCCTGTTGCTCTCTCTCTTTCTCTGTTTGTCAGCAAAGCGGCTGTGAGAGCGCTTTCTCGGAGCGCTTCAGGAATGCCTGCCCAGCCTCTCCTGCAGCCTCTTCGCTGACAGCCCGGGACAAAAGTGCTCCCAGCGAAGGGGCTGCGGGGGGGGGGGGCATTCCCAAAGCGCTCCGAGAAAGCACTCTTGCAGCCCCCTTGCTGGGCGTACTAATGAGGAGGAGAAGCCGCAGCCGCCACCGCTGCGGGAGGAGCCATGCCCCAAGACGGTAGGCGGAGGAGGAGAAAACCAGAGAGAGGGGCAGATCAGGCGGGCGGGGGCAGCGGCGAGAGGCCAGGGGTGCAAGGGGGCCGGAGGTGCCTGGGGGGGTCGAGGGCAGCTGCAGAAGGTGGTGGTGGGAAAGGAGGCGAAGCTCGTGCTTCGGCCACACCGGGGATGAGTAGGTCGAGGTTGGGCCTGTCGCCCCTGGCTTCAGGGGGCAGCCCCAGCGCAGCAGCAGGGGAGGAGGTAGTGAAGCGGTACATTTGAAAAGCACACCGCTTCCCTGGGCGCAGGCCTTGACGTCAGCCTCCCCCCTCCCGTCCCAGCTGCCTCCCCCCTCCCGACCCAGCACAGGCTGAGCCTCAGGGAAAGGGCAGAAGTGCCTGATGGGCGCCGCCATCTTTTCCCGAATGGGTGGGGACCAAAGTGGAGTGGGAAGTGCGCGGTTTTTCAAATGAAGAAAAACCTTGTCGCTCCCTGCCCCCAACTCCGACGCCCAGCTCAGCTAGGCAGCCATGGGGGGGGGGGTATTTTTCCCTGCACGCCCCTGTGGGTGCGCACCGTAGAGGGAACATTGTATGGGAGCGATGATTCCTCCACTTGTTTGTTGGACCCGTGCCCCTCCTGGCTGGTTTCAGCCAGCAGGGAGGTGACCCAAGGCTACTTCCAGGCTCTGGTCAATTTTTGTCCAGTCTCCAACCTACTCTTTGTGGGAAAAGTTGTGGAGAAAGTGGTGGCACTCCAGCTCCTACGGTCACTGGATGAAACCAATTATCTAGCCCCTTTTCAATTGGGCTTCAGGTCCAGCTACAGCACAGAAACAGCTTTAGTCACACTGATAGAGGATCTCTGGTGGGCCCAGGACAGGGATCATTTCTCTATCCTGGTGCTTCTTGACCTCTCAGAAGTACTTCTTGACTTCTCTTGATAACGTTGACCATGGTATCCTTCTGTGACTAGGGGAGTTGGGAGTGGGAGGCACTGTGTTGCGGTGGTTCTCCTGCTCTGGGTGATCATAGTCAATGTTGGTAGAAGGACCTATATTAAGGGGTTTTTAATTGTTTTAATGTTGAATTTGACTTTTTCATTGTATCTGTTGTGAGGTGCCCTCAGTCCTTTAGGAGTGGGCAGCATGTAAGTCAAATTAAATAAATACATGTTGATCTGGCCACAAAAGATATGCATGGTTTTATTATGGGTTTTAAATTGTCTTTTCTGCACCAAAAGCTGTCTTAAAAGTTTTAAAACATTTTACACATATAGCAAAATTGTTTTTGAAGAGCACATGAACTGAATAGTCCAAATAGCTTCAACATATTTTCATCATGTATTCTAAATTTGGCCAAATACCTGAAAAAAAATTACCTGGAGGTATCTGTAATATGGCAAATGATTTAGCTTTACTAGATAAGTTGTCAAAGCAATGGAAACTGCAGTTTAATGTTTCCAAATGTAAAATAATGCACTTGGGGAAAAGGAATCCTTAATCTGAGTAATGTATTGTCAGTGTTAGCAAAAACTTCAGAAGAGAAGGACTTAGGGGTAGTGATTTCTCAAAATGGGTGAACAGTGTGGTCAGGCGCTAGGGAAAGTGATTAGAATGCTTGGCTGCATAGCTAGAGGTATAACAAGCAGGAAGAGGGAGATTGTGATCCCACTGTATAGAGCGCTGGTGAGACCACATTTGGAATACTGTGTTCAGTTCTGGAGACCTCACCTACAAAATATATTGATAAAATTGAACAGGTCCAAAGACGGGCTACAAAAATGGTGGAAGGTCTTAAGCATAAAACGTATCAGGGAAGACTTAATGAGCTCAATCTGTATAGTCTGGAGGACAGAAGGGAAAGGTGGGACATGATCGAAACATTTAAATATGTTAAAGGGTTAAATAAGGTTCAAGAGGGAAGTGTTTTTAATAGGAAAGTGAACACAAGAACAAGGGGGCACAATCTGAGGTTAGTTGTGGGAAAGATCAGAAGCAACATGAGAAAATATTATTTTATTGAAAGAGTAGTAGATCCTTGGAACAAACTTCCAGCAGACGTGGTTGGTAAATCCATAGTAACTGAATTTAAACATACCTGGGATAAAATATATCCATCCTAAGATGAAATACAAGAAATAGTATAAAGGCAGACTAGATGGACCACGAGGTCTTTTTCTGCCGTCAATCTTCTATGTTTCTATGTTACTTCAGTGAAGTCTTACTTTGGTTTCTTATTGAAAAAATCTCCACAGCCAGACTGTACTTTTGTGTATGTTAAATTGATTCTGGAACTCTTCTAAGAAATGGTTAAAGGGATCTAATACAAAACTCTCCTTATTTTTCTGAAATTTGTCAGATTTTATCTCCTTATATGGGGCTATTTTAACTACAAATTCCATTCAGCTTTAAGAGAGGAAGGAAGGGAAGGGTGTTTGCTGATTTTTAATGAAAGTTGTTGAGCAGCTTAAACATTTAAAATTAGATTTAGATTTGAATCAAAATAGAAAACTTTATAATCAATCATCTTCATTTACAGAAATATAAACATATTAGAAATTTCTATTTATTTAATTATTGATTGATTTTATTTAAGTAATACATACAGGAACATGTAGTTTCATTTGGCTTCCTTCCGAACAGCAATGATGCCAGCTTGAAACCACTTGTGTTCTGGCAAATTTATCAAAAATGTTACTAATTCTATTTTGTTGTGAGTATTATCTACTAGTTTATATCTTTTATGTCTTTACTTTTATGTTATTGTTGTTTCTAGTCAATCTAACTGATTGTATTATTTATACATCAATTTAAATAGCTTTTAGCTAGAAATGCAAGAGAAATATAAATACAATGGCATTGAAACAACTGTAGATATAAACCTTTTTAAAATTCCTAAAATGTATTGAAGACTGAATAGATATAGTATAGAGTTGTATCATTCTCATTGTTAAGCTTTTTTTTAATGATCCAGCATTATAGCAAGCAATGAAATACTAACTATAAGCAATTTGGGAGTGGGGAAGTCAGGTTTCTGGTTCTACAAACAATGAGATTAAGTAACCTGTATTGATATAATGGTTCAGTGTTAACTTAGTTTGGTTACTTAATCTCATTGTTTATTACAGTCTTTATAAATAACTTTCTCCTCATGGCGCAGCAGTGTGCTGTACTACAGGCCACTGAAGTTGACTGTAGATCTGTAGGTCAGCGGTTCAAATATCATGACGGGCTCAAGGTTGACTCAGCCTTCCATCCTTCCTAGGTGGGTAAAATGAGGACCCGGATTGTGGGGGCAATGTGCTGGCTCTGTTAAAAAGTACTATTGCTAACATGTTGTAAGCCGCCCTGAGTCTAAGGAGAAGAGCGGCATAAAAATCAATCAATCAATCAAACAAACAAAAAAATAAACAACAGATTTTAATTCCAAGAAGTTATAATGGTTGCAAACTTTGACAGAGTTATAGGTGCTTGTATAGATAGCCAGCAATGTATTTTCTCTTTAAAAAGGTATATGTATCTATTAAAGTTTTGAAAACAAAATAACTTTTAATTAGGTTTAGCTAATTCTAGTATTCATAAGAAGTCATGATTCAATTCACAGGACTCAAACATTTATTTGTCTTCATTGGCAATTAAAAGAATATCAACAGTGAATCTCTAAATTTATTATGCAATGTGAAATATTTGAAAAATGTGATTATAATTAACTTGTTAATTATAATCACATTTTTAGGCTCTAACATTAAAAACTAAATAGATGAAATGTTAATTTTTCAAAGACAATCATGTGAACCCAAATAGCAGTGATGGCTAACCTTTGTTGGACTGAGTGCCCAAAGCACGCCCGAACCTGCAAAATACAATGCACATGTGGCCCTCCCGAATGTGCCCCACCCTCTGCATGAGTACACAAACCCCTCCTCCGTGTCTCATGCCCCCACACTCATGCAGGCGCTCCCCACACACATCCTGTCCTGTGCATGCATGACAGAGACCCGAAGACCAGCTGGCCAGTGGGAGGTATGTACATATATGCGCCGAAGCTGTATTGGGAAAATGGCTCACATGCCATCAGAGAAGATGCTGCATGCCACCTCTGGCACATTGCCATAGACTCACCATCATGGTTCTAAAGGTATAAAGAAAATCAACTCCTTTTGTACATAAACTGATTGACATATCAAAAATAAAATAACTCCTTAGTTAAGGATCTTCTTTTCACTTAAGCCATGATTTTTTTCTATTGCATGTGATATGATAATATTCAATGAAGATTAGGTCTAGACCTATTTCTGATGCTTTAGAATTATAATGCTAAAGTTATAAAGCAGTTCTCATTCATTATTGCAGAATTAGTTGACAATCTAGTTGTACCAAGAAAAAAAAAATCCCACGCCCTAATTGGTCCCACAGGGTAGTTAGGTGCTATGGAAGATATAAAAACACTATTATTTCCCCATAGTGATTTTCTAGCCTTCCTATACTCTCTGTAGCACATTGGGACTTCTAAATTACATACCATAATTGACATCAAATATCTGTCCCACCAGTGAATATCTTTATTAGCATCAAAATCACACACAACTAGTGTTCTTCAATGTTATTAAACAGAACTTGTTCTAGGTGTTGCCTTACTAATTAGGATGAGCCCGAAGAAGGAAATCTGGGTCATGTTAAATTAATTGGAATGAGCATGAAAATTAGCTGAGCAAACTGCATCAATTTTCTATAGAGAACTCTCTTCATGTTGAGAATAAAAATGGATATTATGAGGTATTAACCAAAATACATTCTATGGCTGCCAAGAGGTGTGTTACAGTAGCCCTGAAATATCATGCAGACAGATTCTCAGAAGTTAATGAGACATTTCCAAGAATGGTAAATACATGGTGTTAAAATGGGTGTGCCTCTTATGGGAAAATGCCAACTCATTTCATGTTTATCAGGCATAACAAGATCTTCAACATGAGCATAATTTAAAAGGTGAATAGTGCAGAACAGTGTATTCAGCTAATTTTCCTTAAGAAATAATAGATTAAATTGAACAAAAAATGAATTAAGAGGTTTACAAGTCAACAAGTCAACCATCAGATTACTGCCTCTACTCACTATATTCTCATCATCTCCTGCGATGGAGTTTCTGAAAAAATGTCCCGAAGGCAGGGAACAAAGCGAGCAGAACTGATTACGGCCACACTCACCGCTTTGCTGTCTAAACTCTGTTTGGCTTCCTAATGAGCTCACTAAAAACCTAATTCATCTCCCATAACCCTTCTCAGCCCTCCTTGAAATTCACCATTATGGAAATTACAGATGAAACATTTACAGGCTGTGTTCAAATTACTGCTTCTTCAACAGGCAGGTCCCTGACCCTTACAATGAGCACAATAGAGGTATGTCCGGCATGAAACCACTCAGGCCACAGCCTTTAGAATAAAAAGGCTTAGGAAGGTTAAGACTTTTTCTCATGGTGCTAACAATTTCCAAATAAGTGCTTTTAGACCCATGAATATGGGAATTCTCTATATTAGACAATATATCAAGGACAAACGATAATGCAGAATGGGAAAATGAGTTGTACTGATGACAAATAACTGAAATAGGCTAATGTGAATTCCCTGTTCATGAGAAAACTCCCTCAGTTCCTCATTACATGAAGTCAAAATGATCCTCATGGCATCTGCCCTGTAACTGGAAGATTACTGAATTGATAGATCCTTACTTTAAAATGCAGCTGTTTTATTCTGCTTTAGTAATTAATTCTTTTTCCAATACCTTATTGATTAAGCGTACACCCTGATAAAGTTCAAACTGAGAAGAATCTCTAGTGCCTTCCTTAGTTGCTCAAGAGAGTCAATGAAAACTTCCTACAATTCCACTTGCCTCCTCAGAGTGCTGATCCAATGAGCAGAACAGTTTTTCTCATAAATTAGTCAGACCATGTGGAGCTATATTGGCTGATCGTTGCTTTTGTCTCCATACTTGCTGACTTGCTTTTCATTTTTGCTGGCTTTTGTACTGTCACACACACTGCCATTCTGAACCCAAACCAAGGTAAAGAACAATTCATACAAACCACATTTTCCTCAATTTTATACAGTACAACTCTTTAAGCAGTTCAGCCCTCAATAAGGCCTCCTGGGACACAACTAGCTGAGAAATCAGTACTATAGCATGCAGGCAAATTGTCGAACTAAAGTTAAAAAAGAAAAAAAGGTAACCTGGTTCTTCAAAAATTCCATCTTTCAGGCTGGAATATTGAAGTTTTATCAATTCTGTCTTATTCACAATTACAAATTTCTACTATTTTGTTTAGTAAAAAATGACATGAATAATTGCAAACTGTATTGTGAGCACCTATGAGCCAACATATAACTGAGGACCAAAAGCAAGCAATTGTTGCCTGAACAATACCATTACAAAGATACAAGAAGGCAACTTAGAGTGTGATACTTTTAAAGAGTCACACAAAGCAGATGATCATAAATTCTAAATGATTTTTACATTATTATTGACTAGAATAGGGTTTTTTCTTTCTGTCTTTTCTTGAATATTGTTCTAAAGTACTTGTTATTAATATTATTATTATTTATTCAATTTGTATGCCGCCCCTCTCTGTAGACTCGGGGCGGCTCACAGCAGTAATAGAAAACAATATACAGTACAATACAAATCTAATATTTAAAAACTAAAAACCCATAATTAAAAAAATATGCACACAACATACCATACATAAACAATATAGGCCTGGGGAAGCTATCTCAGTTCCCCCATGCCTGACGGCAGAGGTGGGTTTTAAAAAGTTTACGAAAGGCAAGGAGGGTGGGGGCAATCCTAATCTCTGGGGGGAGGTGGTTCCAGAGATAAAACCAAAAAAAAGATAAAACAAAGATAAAAGATAAAACAAAAGAAAGAAAAAATTGCTTAATACATCTATGATAACATCACACAAACAGATCTTGCCAGTATGTGGAATACAGTATTCTATTGATTACTTAGAGAATCATATGTCCTATGTAAATATGTAGAGCATGGAATTTCAGCAAGGATTGCTATACTTGCTGGAAATTCTTGAAGCCATAGTTCTAACACATGTACAGAGAATTGGGTTAAGAAAATTGCTTTATATAGTTTCAATCATAATTAATTTGATCTGGCAACTTCTGGCATGTTTAATCTGTCAATGGGATGACACCAGTGTTTTACTCTTTGAACTCCAGTATACACTCTTTGGAGTACTATGAGCAGAATCAGAGCACTTCCACCAGTGAAAGCAGTGGTGGTGATTTTTGCTGATTTCTTTTATTTTTGCAGTCTCTTGGACCTGATGGACTATGTGCATACTTTTTTGAAAAAAAAAAAAATCTTCACGGACATAGCTAAGCATAATCTTTGAAAAATCTTTCAGGACCAGTTCCTTACCCAACCTATGGTCACTAGTCATGGTCATTCCTATCTTCAGAAAAGGAGCAACACTGAAAATTACAGATTGATCTCATTATGTCGCACCACTTGCAAAATTATGGACTCAATCATAAACCAATCCTTAATCTTCCACTTAGAAACTATCAACCTATTCTCTAACAAACAATTTGGTTTGTTAGAGAGGAAAAAATTATCCTGTAATCTACAACTCCTACACTGCAAAAACATAAGGACTACAGAAGTTGATCAGGGTAAAGCAATAGTTGCAATCTACATAGACTTTTGTAGAGCCTTTGATTCAGTGGTATGCGACAAACTACTTCTAAAACTAAAATCTTATGGCATCTCTGGACCCTTGCATGACTGAATAACTGTGTTCCAGATAACAAGTTATTAAAATAGGTAGCACTCTATCAAATCCTGTCAATAGTGATGTCCCACAAGGCAGCATTCTAGGATCAACACTCTTCATACTTTACATAAAACAACCTTTGTGATCACATTATAAGCAACTGTGTTCTATTCGCTGATGGTGTTAAACTATTCAACACCACCAACAATACTTCTACCCTTTAAAAAGACCTGGGCCATGTATCAGAATGGTTGAACAACTGGCAACTTCAAATCTCAACCAACCAATGCAAAATACAAACTTGTAGATGATCCTCACTCTGTCAAAGACCTTGGAGTACTCATATCCAAAGACCTAAGTGCTTGCAACAAAATATCTTATCTTATACCACCAGACTTGAAATGTTGGGCTTAGACAATTTAGAACTATGACGCCTTCGATATGATCTAAGCATAGTTCATAAACTTATCTGTAACAATGTCCCACCTGTCAATGATTACTTAATGTAAACTGCTCCAAACTTGATTATAGAAAATACGACTCCAGCAACAGAGTTATCAATGCCTAAAATGCCCTACCTGATTCTGTGGTTTCATCCTCAAAGCCCAAAACCTTTAACCTTAGACCAGTGATGGCATGGGTGCCACAGGTGGCATGCGGATCCATATCTGCTGCCACCTGAGCTGTTGCCTTAACTCAGCTCCAACATGCATGTGTGTGCTGGCCAGCTGATTTTTGGTTCACACAGAGGCTTTGGGAGGGCATTTTTTTGCTTCCAGGGGGCCTCCAGAGGGATGGGGAAGGACATTTTTACCCTCCCCCAGCTCCAGGGAAGGCTTGGAGTCTGGGGAGGGTGAAACATGAGCCTTCTGGCCTCCAGAGGGCCTTTGTTGGGTGGGGGCAGCTGTTTTCGCCCTCCCCAGGTTCTGAATTATGGTTATGGGCACTCGAGCATGCGCAATAGCACGCATGCAGTCTTTCAGCACCTGAGGGGGAAAAGGTTCACCATCACTGCCTTAGACTGTCAACCTCACCCCATTCCTAAGAGATCTGTAAGTGGTGTGCATAACAGCACCATTGTGCCTACTGTTCATGTCTTACTGTCCTCATTATCTGTACTTACTTTGTATATATTTGTTCATACATATACCTCCTATCTTCTACATGTTTGACAAACAAATAAGTAAAAATAAAATAAAATAATATCAATCCACCAACTCTTCTGAGCATATATTCAGAAAATATATGGGACTGAAAGGAAGAGGAATTGGCAAAGATCATATTTTATCTTTTGCCACTGGAAAAGCTCTACTGGAGTGATGGCGAACCTTTTTCCCCTCAGGTGCCCAAAGACTGCATGCATGCTATTGTGCATGCACGAGTGCCCATACCCGTAATTCAGAACCTGGGGAGGGCGAAAACAGCTTCCCCCACCTCCTAGAGGACCACTGGAGGTCGGAAATGGCCTGTTCCCCAACTTCTGATGGCCCCAGTAGGCTCGTGTTTCACCCTCTCCAGGCTCCAAAGGCTTCCCTGGAGCCGGGGGAGGATAAAAATATCTCCCCATTCCCCTGAAGGCTCTCTGGAAGCCAAAAATGCCCTCCCAGAGTCTCTGTGTAAGTCAAAAATCAGCTGGCTGGCATACACATGCATAGTGGAGCTGAGCTAGGGCAACAGCTCGCGTTCCAGTAGATATGGCTTCACGTGCCACCTGTGGCACCTGTGCCATAGATTCGCCATGACTGCTCTACTGGATCAAGAGCTTCCAGTTAATAGAGGAGTCTTTTGTTGGATCCAATTTAAGGCCTATGAAAAGCTGCGTTCTTCCAATGTCAGGGCACTTTTCTCTTCCATAAAAAGTTATTTATAGATATAAATGACTGTCCAAATCCAGTGTAAAAATTGCTATTAACAATTCCTTATTTTCATTCAACTATATAAACAATTCATATAATAATTACTGATTAATCAAAGAGGTTCCTGACAAACCTAGCAGACAACTTTGTTTCCCTAAAAGTAGAGAAAAAGGAACAAAGGGAATCAGCCATATTGGACTTAAATCTCACTAACAGAGATGAAATGATAAAAGGTGTTGAAGCTACAGAAAATTTGGGGGAGAGTGATTGTGCAACATTGACATTCAACATTATGCAAGCACTAGCAATAGAACAAACTCAAACTAGAGTCTTGGACTTTAGGAGAACTAATTTCAGTAAACTTGGGAAGGATTCCATGGATGAGAATCCTCATGGGGAAACAACTCAAGAAGCTTGAGAAATTTGGAAAAATTAGATTATAAAATCCCAATCTAGCACAATACCAATGAAGAAGAAAAATAACAGCTCTCGGAAGAAACCAGCATGGCTGCATAAATAACTCTCGGACAAATTGAATGACAAAAAGGACAAGTATAAAAAGTGAAAAGAGAGGCACATAACTAAGGCAGAATATCAGCAAATAGCCCGAGCCTGCAAAGATGAAATGAGGAAAGCTAAGGCTCACAACAAAGGCTTGCAATAAAAGTAAAAAATAACGAAGTTTCTTCCAATATTTTAAAAGCAAGAAAAAAGTCAAGGAAACAATTGGTCCATTGCTGGGAGAAAGTGGCAAGAAGGTGACAAGCAACAGGAGAAAGAAGAACTAAACTCATTTTTTTTTCAATCTGTCTATACAAAAGAAAAAAAACAGTCTAAACGATCAAAAACAGCACCACAAAAAACAGATTAGGAACAGAAATTAAAATAATGAAGAAAATTATAAGTGAACACCTGTCTACCCTAGTCAAGTTCAAATCATCAGGACTGAATGGATTATACCCAAATTTCTGAAGGAACTTGCAGATGTTACCTCAGAACCACAACTATATCTTTCAAAGATCCTGGAGCCCCAAAGAACTGCCAGAAGACTGGAAAAGAGCTGATGTAGTTCCCATATTCAAAAAAGGAAAAAAAATAGATCCAGGAAACTACAGACCCATCAGCCTGTCCTCAATACTAGGGAAGATTCTGGAAACAATAATCAAGCAACAAATCAGTGAACACCTAGAAGCAAACAAAGTAATAACCAAAAGCCAACATGGCTTTTTCAAAAACAGATCATGCCAGACTAATCTTATTGCATTCTTTGACAAAGTGACAAAACTAGTGGACCACAGGAATGCTGTCGATATAATTTATTGGGATTTCAGTAAAGCATTTGACAAAGTAGACCATAACCTACTACAGTGGTACCTATACTTACGAACTTAATTCATTGCGTGACTAGGTTCTTAAGTAAAAATGTTTGTAAGAAGAATCAATGTAAAAGCAAATAGTGTGTGTGATTGGGGAAACCACGGGGAGGGTGGAGACCCTGTTTCCTCCCAGGAGATTCCTAGAGAGGCCCCATGGAGGCTTCTCCCCATCTTTTCCAGTTACAGTTTCGGAAGCTCGGGTTTGTAAGTGGAAAATGGTTCTTGAGAAGAGGCAAAAAAATCTTGAACACCAGATTCTAATCTAGAAAGGTTCATAAGTAGAGGCGTTTGTAGGTAGAGGTACCACTGTACTTGATAAAATATAAAAATATGGGTTAGACAGCATCACCATCAGATGGATTTGTAACTGGCTGACCAATAGCACTCAGTGGAACTGCATGTACATAGAGGGAGATATGCAGTGGGGCTGTTTTAGGCCCAGTACTCTTCAACATCTTTATGAATGATTTGGGCAAGGGGAACTCATCAATTTTGCAAATGGCACCAAGCCAATACTTAAGAAGATAATAATAATAATAATTATTATTATTATTATTATTTATTCGATTTGTATGCCGCCCCTCTCCGAAGACTCGGGGCTTAAGATACAGAAGGATCTTGACAGACTTGAACATTGGGCGCTATCTAACAAAATAAAATTCAATGGTGAAAAATGTAAGGTTCTACATTTAGGCAAGAAAAACAAAATGCACAGATACAGTATATGTGGTACCTTGCTCAATAGTTGTAACTGTGAGAAGGATCTTGGGTTCCTAGTGGACAATCACTTAAATATTAGCTAGCAATTTGTAGCATCTGCTGCCAAAAAAGCCAACACAGTTCTAGGCTGCATAAACAAAGGGATAGACTCAAGATCACGTGAAGTGTTAATACCACTTGTATACCCCTCTAAATTATTTATTTGTTTTATTTATTTATTGGATTTTTATGCCGCCCCTCTCCAAGGACTCGGGGCGGCTCACAACATATAATAAACAATATACAATATCTTGAATCCAATTAATTAATTAAAAATCTAAAATTCCAAAAAAGCATAAAAAACAATCATTCCATATACTCAACATTCTCTCAACATATTCATTGGCCAGAGGGCAAGGATCTAATGGCCCTAGGCCTGGTGGCATAAATAAGTCTTCAGATTCTTATGGAAGGCGAGGAGGGTGGGGGCAGTACAAATCTGCAGAGGGGAGCTGATTTCACAGGGTTGGCCCCCCCACATAGAAGGCTCTCCCCCTAGATCCCGCCAAACAACATTGTCTAGTTGACAGAACCTGGAGAAAGCCGACTCTGTGGGACCTGACTGGTCGCTGGGATTCATGCGGCAGAAGGTGGTTTTGGAGGTATTCTGGTCCCATGCCATGTAGGGCTTTATAGGGCCTAACTAACACTTTGAATTGAGTCCGGAAGCCAATTGGCAGCCAATGTAGACGGTGGAATGTTGGAGAGATATGCACATGTCTGGCAAGCCCATGACTGCTCGTGCAGCTGCATTTTGCACAATTTATAGTTCCAGATGCTTTTCAAAGGTAGCCCCATGTAGAGAGCATTGCAGTAGTCGAACCTCGAGGTGATAATGGCATGAGTGACTGTGAACAAAGACTCCCTATCTAGGTAGGGCCGCAACTGGTGCACCAGGCAAACCTGGGCAAATGCCCCCCTTGCCCCAGCTGAAAGATGATGTTCTAAGTTCAGCTATGGATCGAGGGGAATGCCCAACTTGCGGATCCTCTCTGAGGGGATCAAAAGTTTTCCCCCAGGGTGATGGATGGACAGATGGAATTGTTCTTGGGAGGCATTACCCACAGCCACTCTGTCTTGTCGGGATTAAGTTTGAGCCTGTTGGCATCCATACAGACCCTAATAATATGGAATGAAGCAGCTGATAAATCACATGGGTAATAATAGTCTATTGCTCTCAGTCATAGAGATGCCACACATCCAATAGGATGTTTTGCCTATGTAATCAAAATATTGATTAAATTTTCATTATTATTAAAGGAATTATTCAGCTATACTATAACCACCAGTTAACGGAAGTTGGAAGTACAGATTCATTATTTGTCCTAAATTATAAACTTTTAGTAAAAAAAAAAAAAGCAATTCAAAATTTATTTGTGCACTGTAGCAAGGTGATTCCTCATCCCCTTCATGAATGTTGGGAGTAGACACCGACATGGTCCAGAAATTACTAGGGTTACTGAACAAGTACAAACAATTTCAAACATGTATATTTTGAAAGAACTAATAAAAGATTTTATTTATTTTATTATTTAGATTTGTATGCCGCCCCTCTCCGAAGACTCGGGGCTCTATTAAGGTTCATTGGAAAGTTACTAAGCTTATATTGCTGGAAAAGCATTCTAAACCTGAGAGTAGGAGCATAATATTTATTGTAGCATTATATGTAGCATTTCATGTACTACAAAGTTGTAGAAATAATAGTCTTGATTCTAACTGTTGCTCTGGCAGGCAGATTCTACTACAGAGGAATTTTAATCACGTGACACTGTTCCTAGTAAAGACCTGTCAACTGAAAGTATCCTCCAAACAACTGGGGGAATCTGATGGAACAATATTACTACTGTTTGTAAAAAGAAGAGAAAATCAATGAAAAATTGTTTCTATTACTTTTCTCTGGATTATAATCTATGTTAGCAGAGCAGATTTAGGTTCTAATCCAGGAAGAAAAAGGAAAATTTAAAAGTGGTATTAACATCATCTGTAGCAGTACAAAGTCCTTTTGTTTTATTGTTGTACATTTTTTAAAAGTACATCAAAATATATTTCTACAAAACCATGTATTATTCAAATTATTTGCAGATGCTATTCACATAGATCTTTTCAATAACGGCAAGAGCATTCTTCACCACAACTCAGATTTTAATAAATACTTTTTAAAGAACCAATAATGCATGCCAGAATTTATTTGTCCTACTTATACTAAGATGGGTGCTTTGGTTTGTAAACTTTAAAGTATCAGATTTATTAGAATATCCTTTTCTTGATTTTAATATGATCACTTTTAAAGCATTTTATAAATAATTAACCTATCAATTAACATGTCCAGAATGTAGGAGCAGAAGGAATAATTGAATTGCCAGCATACTTTTGCTTAGCAAGCTGCACTGATTCAGTTTGCTTCTGGGTGCATTTTGAAGTACTAGTTATTACTTATAAAGGCGTATAGCATAGAGACTGGTGGGTCAAGGGACTGCTGGCCTCAAGTACCATTTACCCACCAGATTCAACCTTAAACATTTTTTCTTTGTTTGTTTGTTTGTTTGTGAAAAACATGTATAAGATAGCAGGTATTGGTATGCTCCAGATGACTGATTAAACAAAAGAATCTGGAGCATTCCAATGCCTGCTATGTAGGTAGTACATATGTACGTACAGATTTTGTACGTATGCTCTAGACTCCTTTGATTAAACAAAGTCATCTGGAGCATACATATAAAATCCTTCTATAATTTTGTAAACAATCGACTCAAAGACTCTAAATCCACCCCACCACTTAAAGGACCAAATGATAAATACTATAATGATGAAACAGTTAAAGCCAACCTCTTTAACATATTCTTCAGCTCAGTCTTTTTAAACAGCAATGGCTCATGCCCAACATTTCCTAGTTGTACCACAATCAACTTCAACAATCTATCACAAATTGATTTTACAGAAGAAAACGTTAGAAAGACATTACACAGCCTAAAACCATCTCTATCTATTGAATCTGATGGACTATATTCTGTGTTAGCAAAAAAAAGTGTTTTTAATAGGAAAGTGAACACAAGAACAAGGGGACACAATCTGAAGTTAGTTGGGGGAAAGATCAAAAGCAACGTGAGAAAATATTATTTTACTGAAAGAGTAATAGATCCTTGGAACAAACTTCCAGCAGACATGGTTGGTAAATCCATAGTAACTGAATTTAAACATACCTGGGATAAACATATATCCATTGTAAGATAAAATACAGGAAATAGTATAAGGGCAGACTAGATGGACCATGAGGTCTTTTTCCGCCGTCAGTCTTCTATGTTTCTATGTTTCTATATGAATACTTCTTTAAAAAGCTCTACACAACCTTGGCTGAATGTCTAAGCATAGTTTTAAAAAAATCATTCAGAACTAGCTCCTAGCCACAGTCATCCCTATCTTCAAAAAAGGAGATCCAAGTAACGTTGAAAATTACAGACCAATCTGTTTGGCTTGTGTCACTTGCAAAGTCATGGAATCAATCATAAACCAATCCATTATACTCCACTTAGAAACTAATAACCTACTTTCCAATAAACAATTTGGTTTTAGAAAAAAATATCCTGCAATCTGCAACTCTTACACTGCAAAAATATATGTACCTCACAACTTGATCAAGGTAAAGCAATAGACACAATCTACTTTTAGATTGTACAACTTGATCAAGGTAAAGCAATAGACACAATCTACAATAGACACAATTGTAAAGCCTTGATTCAGTAGTTCATGACAAACTACTTCTGAAACTAAAATCCTATGGCATCTCTGGACCATTACATGACTGAATAACAGCATTCCTGTCTAACAGACAACAAGTGATCAAAATAGGAAGTACCATATCCAATCTCACTCCTGTCAATGATGATGTCCCTCAAGGCAGTGTTTTAGGACCAACACTCTTCATACTCTATTAAATGATCTTTGTGACCACATTATAAGCACCTGTGTTCTCTTTGCTGATGATGTTAAATTATTTAATACCACCGACAATGCTGCTTCAAAAAGACCTTGACCATGTATAAGAATTATCAAACAACTGGCAACTTCAAATCTCAACCAACAAATGCAAAATACAAACTTGGAGGAAACAAACTTGTAGATGATCCTCAATCTGTCAAAGACCTCGGTGTACTCATATCCAAAGACCTAAGTGCTAGAGCTCACTGTAACTACATTACCAAAAAAGCACTAACAGTTGTTAATCTAATCTTACATAGCTTCTTCTCTGGCAACATTGCACTACTAACCAAAGCATACAAAATATTTGTTAGACCAATTCTAGAATACAGCTCATCTGTCTGGAACCCCCATTGCATATCAGACATTAACACAATCGAGATAGTCCAGAAATATTTCATAAGAAGAGTCCTTCACAGCTCCACTCGCAACAAAATACTTATTCCACCAGACTTTAAATACTGCAATTAGAAAATGTACAACTACATCACCTGCAATCTGATCTAACTTTAGTTCATAAAATCATACATCAAAATGTCCTTCCTGTTAATGACCACTTCACCTTCAACTGCAGCAGTACATGAGCACAAAATAGATTCAAACTAAATGTAAATTGCTCTAAACTCAATTGCAGAAAATATGACTTCAGCAATAGTGATAAAGGCCTGGAATGCACTACCTGACTCTGTGGTTTCTTCCCCAAACCCCAAAAACTTTAACCTTAGACTGTCTACAGTTGATCTCCCCCTGTTTCTAAGAGGTCTGTAAGGTGCATGCATAAGTGCACTACTATGCCTACCATCCCTGTCCTACTGTTCTATTTTTTCTTTTATCATTACGTTTTACTTATATTTATACAAACTACTATCATATACATGCTTGACAGACAAACAAACAAACAAACAAATAAATAAAAAGTTGTTGAGACCCCAGAAGTACACTTCTCTGCAGCAGTGCTTAACATTCTGCTCCAAGATCTGGATGGCCCTCACTCTGCTATTGCTTAGAAGATTATGGCTTTTCATCCAGACCTTTGGTGAGGACACGTAAACACTTTCTGATAGATAGATGGTACTTTCGTATATATTTAATTATATCTAACACTACATAGAAATTTACAATTATTTTCGAATGCTCTTATATACAAAACAGACTTCCATTTTCAGTGCAGAATGAAATTTTTCATAAATTATCTATATTAAACATATGTGTTCAAAAGACAATATTTAAAAGCAGGCATGAAAACTGATTCATCTAGTACACTGATTTGGTACAAATACTGATTCATCTAGTATACTGAAAATAGATTCAAGAGTACTTTATTACTATGCAAAATTTTCCTTTGTTCTGTTTCCAAGATACATGTCATTTTTATATTAATTTAATAAAGGCTGATTGAACGATAAAAATTGTAACCTTATAATTAAGGCTGCAAGTCTAAGAGAGTTATTCAATATTATTAATCAACAGGGCTATATTTTAATGAAAAGTATCATATATTTATATATTGAGATAATTTAATTCTAATATGAAACCATAAGAAATAAAATGATTTAAAAATAAAGGAATTACACACCTTTGGTCATGAGCAATATCATCCATAGCAGATCACTTGTATAAATATTTATATAAATTCAACTGTAATTAATGAAATGCAACACAAATTCTAATTTTGATAGATGGAAATAGAATAGAACAGATCGGAACGGAACGGAACAGAATTCTTTATTGGTCAAATATTATTGGACACACAAAGAATTTGTCTTTGGTGCATATGCTCTAATGTAAATAAAAAGACAAGATATATTCATCAAGAATTATAAGGTACAATACTTAATTATAGTTATAGTGTACAAATAAGCAATCAGGAAACAATCAATATTAATATAAATCATAAGGATATAAGCAACAAGTTACAGTCCTGTAGTCACTCATAACTGTGAGAGATGGGCGATAGGAACAATGAGAAGACTAATAGTCTTTAATGCAGCTTTAGTGAATAGTTTGAAAGTAGTGAGATAATTATTTGTTTAGCAGAGCGATGTCATTCAGGAAAAAACTGTTCTTGTGTCTAGTTGTCTTGGTGTGCAGTGCTATAAAGGTTCGTTTGAGGGTAGGAGTTGAAACAATTTATGTCCAGAATGTGAGGGATCAGTAAATATTTTCATGGCCCTATTTTTGACTCATGCAGTATATAGGTCCTCAATGGAAGGCAGGTTGGTAGCAGAAAGAACATTCTTTGTTGTGCTTTTTTTAATGATGATTTTGATGTTAGGTGTCCATTTTAGGTCTTGAGATATGATAGAACCTAGACATTTGAAGGGCTCTGTGTTGATACTTGGTTGTCTAGTATTGTAAGAAGTGGTAGAATAGGATGGTTTCTCCTAAAGTCTACCACCATTTCTATGGTTTTGAATATGTTCGGTTCCAGTTGTACCATGAGGCTAGTTCTTCAACCTCCCTTCTGTATACAGTTTCATCATTGTCTTGAATGAGACCAATCACTGTTGTATCATCTGCAAACTTCATTAGTTTAACAGATGGATTGTTTGAGATGCAGTCATTGGTATAGAGAGAAAAGTGGTGAGAGCACACAGCCTTGGGGCACCTATGCTAATTGTACAGGTATCTGATGTTATTTTGCCTAGCTTTACCTGCTGCTTCTTGTCTATTAGGAAGCTTGTGATCCACTGACAAGTGTGCTCATGAACCATTAGCTGATTTAGTTTAGTTAGAAGAATGTCTGGTATGATAGTGTTGAATGTTGAACTAAAGTCTACAAAGAAGATTCTAGCATAGGTGGAGATTCAAGATGTTGTTGGATGTAGTGTAGAACTATATTAACAGCATCATCTGTCAATCTACTTGTTTGGTATGGAAATTGCAGGGGGTCTAACAGTGGATCTGTGATGGTTTTCAAGTGGGACATCACTAGCCTTGCAAAGGTTTTCATAAAAACAGATGTTATACCAACTGGTCCATAGTCATTCAATTCCTTGATAGAGGACTTCTTTAGCACTGGGATGATAGTGGAACATTTGAAGCAAGAGGGAATATGGCATATAGAGATTTGTTGAAGATTTGGGTGAAGATGGGGTCCAATTGGTTTACACAGACTTTTAAGCAAGAAGGAGTTATCTTGTCTGTCCTGGTGCTTTTCCTGTCTTCTGTCTGTGAAATTTATCTTGCACTTCCTTTTCTGTGATCACCACGGGTTGTGAACCCAATGGGATGAAGTCAGTTGTAGGATGTTTGGCTGTTGTTGGTGTGTCTCGGATGGAGGTTGTGGAGATAGATGGCTGTAGTATCAAACCTTCAGTATAACATGTTCAGTTTACCTGCCAGTTGCTGATTTCCTTTAGCTTGGGAAGATTTGCCATAACCAGTGATGTTTTTAAGAGTTTTCCACATGTTTGCTGGTTCATTTGTTGAGAACTGATTCCTTAAGCTTTATAGAGTATCTTCTTTTTGCTGCTCTGATTTCCCTTGTTAATACATTTCCAACCTGATTATACAGCATATATATGATGGGTATGATATATCTCCATGAATAATAGTAAACTGAATAATATAAACAATTTCCCATTTGGGAAAAAGAAAACATAATCTGAATAAGCAGAATACTGTACTACTTCATTTTCTTAGAACCCCTTATAAACGGGCTTATAAACATGTATCCTATATTAGCAAATGCATTTATCAGCTAAATTCTTGTTAAATAAAAAATGCACACTCATTTTTGTTATGAAATCAGGAATAGGCTGCCACCTTTTAAAAATGACTTAGACATAGAAATAATACATGGTTACTCACAGAATTGTAAATATTCATTTATTATTTGTCATATTTAAGAACCCTATAAAGTGACTATGGGTGATGTGCAATTAAATACTAAAATCATAAAAATGATATTAAAATTAAATTTAAATTTAAAAGTTGCAAGAGATATTAAGAATTAATTAAAAGATTGGCTTTCAGGGCACCAACCAAACCCATGGTTACATGCTCATCTTTGGCCCCAAGCAAGGATGCAAAGCCATGTTTTTATGCCATTACAGAAGGCCAGGAGAGTGTGAGGCTGCTTCATCATCATGGGAGTGACAACGGCAGATAAAACTCTCTTCCTAGATCCTGCCAGTTGGAATTCTTTAACTGATGAGGTCTGCAACATACCTCCTCTGCTGACCAGGTGGCATGGATTGATGTAATGGGAGGAAGATGGGTGAAGGGCTACCAAACTTTTTACTACCACTCTGTGGGCGTGGCTTGTGCAGGACTTCCTGCATTTTCTTTCAACATCTTTCAGTGCAAATTGGGTGCTCTGGGGTAGAGCTCAATTTTCGCTACCCCACTGCGTTCCCCACCCCTGGTCCGGGCAACAACCCACCCCTGGTTCCATGGCCCCATACCATGTAGGACTTTTAAGGTCATAACAAACACAGTGAATTGGAGCCAGAAGCAAACCAGCATCCAATTCAGGTTGTACATCAAGAGAAGTCTCATGTGGAGCATCTTGCAATAGTCCAAACAGGAGATGACCAGAGAATGAATGAATATAATTTATATACTCTTATATAAAGTGTGTGTGTGTGTGTGTGTTTGTATGTGTGTGTGTGTGTGTGTGTGTGTGTGTTATTTCTCTTGTTATACATGGAGGAAGCACTTTTGTATTTCCTTTGAAATATTCAAATTAGCCAAAATTCTCAGATTGTAGAATTTAGGTTTGAATTAATACTGTATTCAAAGTCACTGAATTCAAAACTGTCCACTAATATTTAAAATCATAGGATATAAAATTAGTAATCTATCACAAAACTTGGGATGTAGACAACTTGAATATTAGGGTGCTGTTTATATTGTGTCCTTAATACTTCACTTTCTTCTTTCACCCTCGACAGTTGTAATTGATGAAAATTATTTGTTTGTTTAGCCTACCTTTATTGTTTTTATGATTAACCAAGTCATAACACAAATGCCAAACACCTTTCTTTCTAAAATAATAAACCCTGTGAAAAGTTGGGCTGAGAAAGAGTGTCCGTCCAAAGGTTACCAGCTGGCTTTCATGACTAATGCAGGACTTGAATTCATGGTCTATTGCAGGGGTGTCAAACTCGATTTCATTGAGGATTGTGTTTGACCTTGAGGCGCTAGGTGGGACTGGGGGGATACATTGTCTCTAAAGGAGGAAGGCGAGACCAGGGAAATGCCAAACCCTTGTTAGACAGGTTATACAGATACTGTCTCTATTGGACTGCTTTTATCCCAGAAACAACATAGATCTTTAGCTGTCACTGGCAATTATAAAGTTATAAACAGTTTGAAGATTAATAAATATTTCATTACATTTCAGTTTACTTCAAATTTTTCTTTATTGGATTTATCAATGCTAAAACATAAACCTATCTCTCAAAAACTATTTCACTATGACGTGATAAGGTATTTTACTAAATTTCTGTGTGCCTTAACAGCACATTTTCAAAGATAATCTAAAATTGACTTTGGCTGCAAATAAATATATAGATACTATAGCTAAACATATTTTTTGAGGAGACAACTATTATGGTAGCAATGAACAGCAATATTCACTTACTGAAAATATATATAATTAATTATTGAATATACTAAGCTAGTAGCAATATGTTTTTAAAGTTCATAAAGTAAAAATAATTGCATATATGTTGGGTAGGCAATCTATAACCTAATTAAATGTATTTACATGAATGAAAATATAATCCAAGCAGGGTATTCCGGACATAAAGCAATTTACGGTTGTAAAGCACACGATTGCAACTCTTAGCAATTACAGTGAGAGCAGCCCTGGTTATCATAGTTAAGGACTGTGTGGGTTATTAAGCAAAGACCGTTAGGTGATCACAACTTCTTACTGTCTTCCTTATTGACCTTATTTGTGGGAAGCTGGCAGGAAAGGTTGAAAATCATAAACATGATCAGAAATCTTCTCGGTCAGTTCCCCAAGACCTTTAGTGCAATTGCGGGACTGTGGGAACACTGCAACAATCAGAACTTTGAGGACCAGTTAAAACTCCAACTCTTCCAGCATTGTTCAAGATTGAATGGTTGTTGAATGAGTGGTTGTTAAAGTAAGATCTCCTGTATAAGCACTGTGGGGAAAACAATGTACTTGTTTGCACTATGGATGATCTGTAAACAATAAACAAAGAACAAAGCAATTTAAATCAGTAAAACATGTGAATTGTTTCAGTTTCTTTGTTTTTTATTCTGGGTCAGTCACTGGGACATATTCTGGTAAGAGAGAGGTTCCCAGAGGATGGGCTCCAGCATGAGTCTGAAAGCTCGGAAAACAAAACCACTAGTCCCAGTCACTGCCCCAGATTCGACCCACATCAATTGTGGAATCCAAATTTTGGTGGGCATGGTATGGCTTGGTGAGCAAACCATGGTAAATTGCACCAGAGAGTCTACCTAGTCACAGGAAATAAACTGAGGACATGGCTGCCATCTGTCGGCAAAGTGTGTTAGGGAGTACCTACTGGAGGAATTTCAGTAACTTTGGAAGATGCA
Organism: Erythrolamprus reginae; assembly: GCF_031021105.1. Lineage (NCBI taxonomy): Eukaryota > Metazoa > Chordata > Lepidosauria > Squamata > Dipsadidae > Erythrolamprus > Erythrolamprus reginae. Next base: position 80,330,925 of record NC_091950.1, read on the forward strand.
TCTGTAAAGGCAAACAGCCCTCCAATGTGCACCAAGAGCAGAAGGATTTCCACATCACAGTGTAGATACTTTCCATGAAAGGCTGTCAAAACACCCACCGAAATAATGCTGGGGTCTGCCAGGTTGTCAGTTGGTACCACTGTGGATCCAGGTATACCAATGCTCCTTGGCTAAATGACGGATATATTGATAGGACTTTCAGGTTCACAAACCACACCCATCTTAGTCAATTAGGAACCAATAGGATCAGTTCCGCCCACTGCTGCAACATTTCTGGATATGTCGCATCTCCCCCTCCCAGATCTAGACTGACGCTGGCACTGAGTTGATCCAAACTGACCTTGGGGCCAGGAGAAGCTGAAGCCCTGGTCAGCTGCCTGAAAGGGCTGGCTGGAAGGGGGATTGACAGGAGAAGCCCTTTCTGGAAATAGATGGCAAAACTTCCTCTGTACTGAGTCTCGATAAAAATCAGTTCCAGAGCCTCTCCAAATTGTTTCTGGCTCCTGAAGGGATCAGTTGCCAACCGCCATTTATGCAAGGAGTTCACAGGTCATTGATGGAGCTAATGCATGCACCTTGCAAACACTGAAGCAGTGTTCATAAGGCCTGGCCATGGATTGTAGGTGTATGGCCAGACCCTGAACAGTGGTCGCCATCAGCAACTGTAAATTAGAAGGATCCAACTGGACCAGGACTCCTGCAAAAGGACCCCTGATGAGGAGGGCACAGCAGGCCCCCAGAAAACCCCGGCAGCTGTCGAGCGAGAGGATCTAGGGAAGCCAGCTAAGCCTCAGATGTTAACTATCTCTGGTGTTTAGAGTCAGATCATCTATAGCCAGTTGTTTCACTAAAGGGGAAAAGGCTTGCTTGGCCGTTGGGTTCCTTGAAGATGCTCCCAGTTCCAGGAAGTGAGCCTGGTCACGAGTCGAAGCTGCACTGCATAGCCTCTTCAGGACACTGTCCCTGTACCTCTCCATCCTCTCTTGAGGCCTTAGAGATGAATGAGATGATTCTGCCACTGCCTGCACAGAGGGGCCAGATTGGTCTGCCTCAGGGGCACAGTAGTTTGTATTGTGCAGCCCTGCAGTTTTTCTCTCTTCGGATCCATCAGCCCTTTTGAGGGCCCAACAGTGAGAAGACAAATTGACCACCACAACTAACAATAAGAAATGGTGGGCTGGTGGGAAGCCAAGGAGCCATTGGTGCCACCAGGGCAAGCCCTGAATGGTCCATGCACCAGAGATGAGCCTTGAAAGCATTCTGGAGCCTCGAAGGCATTCTGGTAATAGCCAACAAGTGTCAAATGGTGGAGGAAGTATGGGCGCAAGCTCCAGCAACTGTGCCAATCTCTTCTGTGATGCCATCAACCTTAGGTGGGAAATTTCATCCATTCTGTTAGCAGCAAAACCCCAGCAGCAGATCCAAAATGAGGAGGTGGAAGGGAAGTTTAGGTTGTTTGAGGAAGCCTCCCATTTTTCCGTCCCTCCCAGGTGTGAATCCTTAGGTGGTCAGTCAATGAGCCCAGTCACTGCAATAAGGCTGAGAACTCTGGAGGCAACAACACTTCTTGCAGCGGGTTGCCATTACCTTATAGGAAGTGAGCTGTTCCAGAAACAGACCAGGGTAAGCCCTTGACGGTCAGTGTCGGTTGGGAGGGAGGCAGTGCAAAGCCCCTGTCGCAACAGGAACTGTAGCTCAGCTGCCAAATGCCTGAAGTCTCAGTTGTTTCAAGCTGAAAAACTCAAAGTCTGAAAAATTTCAAACCAAACCAGAAATCAAGCCAAAGGATCAGAATTCATGATGGGAGGAAAAGTTAGCCATGTTCATCCAGTCTGAAGACTGAGTCAAAACTGGGTCTTAGGAGGGCAGATCCAATAAAAAGTTACAGACTCAGTCCTCATTTTGAGAGGATGAGGACAACCAATCCTGAATGCTGCCTACACCCATGATGGAGAATAGCAATAGTAATAAGACTTACATACTGTTCCATAGTGCTTTACATCACTTTCTGAACAGTTCACAATATTAGCATATTGTCCCAACAATGTGTCATCGTTTTACCAGCTAGGAAGAATGGAAGCCTGAGTGAATCTCCAGGATCAAACTCCAGATTTGGGTAGAATTAGCTCACAGAATACAATACCCACTTTTGTCGCCAGGCATGGGGTAACTGAACTACCCCTAGGCTATTATAGTTTTGTGTATGGTATGACTGAGCTTAATGGTTTTAATGTTATGGGTTTTAGATGTTGTTTTAATGTATTGGATTTGTTATATTGTGAGCCTCCCAGAGTCCTTGGAGACAAATCTACATACAAATCTAATAAATAACAATAACAATAACAACAACAACAACAACAACAATAATAATAATAATAATAATAATAATAATAATAATACTGCATTCTAACCATAGAAACATAGAAGACTGACGGCAGAAAAAGACCTCATGATCCATCTAGTCTGCCCTCATACTATTTTTTGTATTTTATCTTAGGATGGATCTATGTTTATCCCAGGCATGTTTAAATTCAGTTACTGTGGATTTACCAACCACGTCTTCTGGAAATTTGTTCCAAGGATCTGCTACTCTTTCAGTAAAATAATATTTTCTCATGTTGCCACTGTGCCACCAGGGTCACTGAATTCATTGAACATTTGAGATATTGTAAGAATTAGGGTTTACATAAAAGCATAAATGGTAATTTATGCCAGACAGACTTTCTGAGAGGCCAAGGAATAGTTTTATACCCAACCCAAAGTGTGCTGGCAAAGTGTAATCTATATCATATCCTAACTTGTTCAGATATGTTTTATCCTACCTTCTTAATATCAACCATTAGTACAGTGGAACCCCGACATAAGAGCTGCTCTACTTAAGAGCAACTCGAGATAAGAGCTGGGAGGGGAGAGATATTTTTGTTCTACTTACAAGCCCAAATTCGAGATACAAGCGCCAAGGAGCTGTCTCCTGAAGCCAAACGCTAACTTCCGCGTTCGGCTTCAGGAGACAGCTGCGAAGCGGCGCGCGTGTTTTAAAAGGTTGCAGCCGGCCTGGGGGGCTCGGGGGGGTGCTTGCAGCTTTCTTTCTTGCTCTTTTTCTTTCTCTCTTTTACCTTCCCTTCCTCTATTTCTTCTTTTCTTTCTCCTTCCCACCTTCTTCCCTCCCTCCCTCCCTTCACTCATTCCTCTCTTACTCTCCCCTTTCATAAGTTTCCTTGCTTCCTTCCTCTGTTCCTGTCCCTTCCCTCTTTCCTTCCTTCCTTCCCACCCTCCGTCCATTCATTCACCCATTCCTCTCTTGATCGCTTAAAGCCGGTCCCTGGTGCAAAAAGGGTTGGGGACCTCTGTCCTACAGGATTGGGTGGCAGAGAAGTTGAACATATGTAAATTTAAAAGTTTAAGAAAGTTTACAAGTTAAGTGAAAGAAACTTCATTATTCATTTATATGTACATGTACATTTCTTCATTAAAAACATGTCTTTCTGCATAATTTAGACTAACTTTGTGAGTTTTTTGAGGGCTGGAACCAATTAAAATTATTTACATTAATTCCTATGGGGAAAAGTCGTTCGAGATAAGAGCTGCTCGACTTAAGAGCCCAGGTCCGGAACGAATTAAACTCGTATCTCGAGGTACCACTGTAATTGGTTTTTAAAACAGCTATGGTCTGACTCAGTATATTAGCTCCTTGTCATGCATAAACTGCATTGTCACACATACCATTTTAAAAGAATTAGAGCTGTTTTATCAAGGACTGATACTGAAAATAACCAAAACATGTTATTATAGTCTGTGCCACACTTACGTTTTCCTAACTACCCCAGAGGTCTGTCACAGAGGGCTGTCAAATATTATATAGTCAAAAATCAATTGGAAATTGGCATGATAAGACAATGTAAGTTGCCCTGTAATAGCCATAAGACCCTTAAGGCTTGTATGGTCCCATGGCTATACGGATTCCTTTCATCTACCACACCATCGTACAGATATCTCATCTCACCTTCCTGATTATTTTAGACATATCTGTGTGTCGTTTGCTTACTATTTTCACTTTAAGCTTAGTGCAGGTGACAGCTATCTTGAACTGAATAAAAACAAGTGAGAGAAACCAGAAGTTCTATTATCTATTTAATGTGTTAACTAATTTCTAATTATGAATGTTTTCACATCTAAGTGCAAGATTTATAAATCAGTATTATTTCAAAGTTCTATATCTAACTTGGTAATTATGCTTACATTTCTAAATACCTAACAGTTTGGTGGAGGGAAATAGAGTGCTGTTTAGATTTTTTTCATTGATGAAATCTTTTTCATATATTTACTTACATTGTACATTTATTTTTAATATTTCCTTTAATATTTTAAACAATGCCTATTCTTTAATTTACATTAGAACTTAGAAACTTAAGAGTTGCATATTTGCTTTACAATCTTAGCATTTTTATTTTAACTGAGATCTAAGTATTTATTTATAAATTTTACTAAATATTTAGCAAAACAAATTATTCAGAAATTCCTTATTATAGGACCTGGTTTTTAAATATGGTAAGAGTCAGCAAATGTTATGACTCAGAAACAATAAACCAAGGTTTTAATAGGACATACACAGAGGTTGTATTCAGAAGGTTTTGACCAGTTCAGGCAAACCGGTAGTAGCGACTTGTGAGTGGGTCCATCCAACTGCAGTATGCCATTTAGGCAAATTTTGAAGCCATGCACATAAAGCACAATCACGGAAGGCATGCACATATGCGGAAGGTGTGTGAATGACCGAAGCGAGCACACGCTCACATTTGCGAACCAGTAGGGAAAGTAAGTGAATACTATCCCTGGAATACATACTTCTTTCTGTGACTGCTAAAAGAGCTAATTCAAAATTAGATAAATTACAATACTAACTTGCTTATGATATAAGGCAGTATTCTTCCAATAGTTCTTTAATTTGTCCCGATTATGATGTTAAAACAGAGCTCACACATCCTTTGCTTGCAAGGTTTGTATTTTTTCTAAAGCAGAAATCAATGTCTTGCTATGATATGCCACAGGAAGCTGAGTCAATTTTGAAATCTCACCTTTCCTTTTGACATAAAATATCAAATGTTTACTGCTATTTGACACGACTCTTAGTATAAATCTCTCTCTCAAAACTGTAATCAAGAATATTATACTGTTGCAGCTTAATATTAAGTGTTTCTATATAGTGCTAAAACAACCCAGGCTATAGAAATAGATATTTCAAAATCTGCCCATGAATATGAGGCATAAGATACAAAAAATGGCATGGAAATGTGCAAACCTCTGAATGTTTAGTAAAAAAAAAAAAAAGGAAAAATAGTTGGGATGGAAAGCAATACAGAAGAAAAAGTATGACATTAGCTGTCTGTTATGGGCCATGTTTTTAAATCCAGGGCATGTAACACAGCAACAAGAGCTGATCATTTTGTTTAATCACCTTTTGGATTTTTGCCAGATGGTCTCTATTGAGAGTGCTGCAAATAGAGAGAGATGAACTGCATCTAACATGCCACTAGAGCTTTCCTGTAAATGTCTGAGAACCGAATCCAACGAGAATTTAGTCTCAGAGCAGAAAGGATACATTTAAAAACTATGTGCATTAACTATACTTTTCCCCATAGAATCCTCACTTCGCATGAATAATTTACCCACTCTTATGTTAATGGGATCATGAAAGTATCCCTCTGTCTTTAGTGCAGCTATTCTCAGCTTTCAGTAATTACCCCACCCAGTGAAAATAACATGGCTCCTGCATTTGAACACCCTACTAGTACCTGACAATTAGAAAGATCATGGCTGACAGTAGAAGGGTCCAAAAAATGGTCAGAGCCCAAGTTGCCTGAGGGAAATTTTGGGGAAAAGAAATTCCACTGTCAACATTTCTTTAGTTGCTAGAATGAACATAGTAAAAAGAAATAATACTTCTCCCTCTCTCAGTCACAGTCTTTCTCTCAAACAATATTTACTGATAAAGCAAAAAAGAGAAACCTATTATGACCTCACTATAATTTACAGCAGGAAAATTAAGATGAATTTAAATACCGAACCATCATAGTTAACTTTTTCATATTAATTTATAACAACTTTGAAAGGTTTTTACATGATAAAAATTAGACAGTTATAAACTAGCTAGTGTTTGACTTCTGCCCATAACCCTAATGCTAGTAGTTCAACGTCTTAAAATTATCAGGCTGGAACATCTGGGAAAGAAAGCTATGAAACAGCAGGGAATGTAACTGGTTTATTGTTTATCTTTTGTTTATGAGTCAATATTCCAGCTTTAATTACTACTCTAAATTAAATTCTAACAGGCATCAGGAGACATCATTTTAGTCAAGTTAACTTTTTAAAAAATCAGACACTCAAATACTAGATTTTTTAAATACTTAAGATTATAAATTCAGGGGGGGAAATCAACTTTGGAAAAGTACTGATTTATGGAGGCATTTAGATTTTAATGGTAATTTATAATAGAGCAATTAATAATGCAAATGTGTCAAGCAGTTTTATCTAATAATAAATGACCATTTTAGGATTAGCAAAGCAGTAAGAAAATAGAAAGTTAAAAAACAGCTGATAAGATATTATTTTAGTTTGCATCTGTCATACCATATTTAGATATACGTACTTTAGAAAAGAATATCCCAGCTTAAAGAATAATATTCCATTGCTAGAAATTTCATGAATATGAAGAAAAAAAGAGTGTGTGTCCAATATTAATATAATTAATAACATTCTTAAATGTGTGTATGCATGGATTTTTATTTTATTTTAAATATCTCATAGTTCTGCATGATGAGCGTAAATCTAGCAGCTAAAATGAATCATATTTAAAGAGCTAAATAACCTCTAACTTTAATTTTAATGAAAGATAATTTATTTTTAACAGTATAAATAAAAAAGGTTGGAACTGCAAGAAAATTACAATAAACATATAATCTAAGTGATTATTAATAAGAGATAAATATACAAAGCACCAAAAGTAAAGTTATGAATAGTAAGAATTTTTAAATGATAAATAGCTTAATAAATTGCTAATGTCTTTAGCTCAGTTTGTTCTGGCAATTTAATAGTTAATTAGCATGCAGGATGTGTAGTGTGAGCTCAGCAGTTACTGGGCCAACTGTCTCTGTATTTCTGGGAATTCTGCCTATTCACAGTGCAGAGATTGTTCAATTAATGCAAAATGTACAGAATGAATTTTACAAAAATGAATTGCAAAGAAAACCCCACTACAATTTTACTGCAAAGATGTCAACATCAATTTTTTGCTCATGTATAAACCAATAATTAAAACAACATATTTCATTTTGCTCATGACAATTTATTTTATACTGGCACATCAAAATATTGAAACACAAAGTTATTTTTTTAATTAATTGCAAGTGAATACACTATTGTTTAAATCAGAAAAAAATACCCAAGCCTGGGAAGAAACAGTTACAGCAAATCAAAGGTTCACCAATAATCCAATGTATAAGCATCTTGTTACATGGGAGCAACATTATTTTTTAAACATTGAGAAGTTTAATCTTACCACTGCTCCCATCCATAGTGGATATGACTAATGCATTTAAACATAAGGACAGGCTCTCAATATAAACAAGAAGTGTTTTGTAAAATCTATTTCATTCATATGTCATAGCTTTCTCATCAGAGAAAAAGAAAGAACAGCAGGATCTGGACAAGACATTGGATACACTTAGTTCTGGAAAGCCAGATCCTAGTGTCCATGTATGGCAGAAATAAGCTCCATAGCAACTTATTTGGCACCCATATATTTTGATACAAAAAACGCTCAGGCCAGAGGTGCGTTGAATCATCCATCCAGATACCAAAGTGCAGAAAGGCAGAGGAATGATATTTTGCTTGGAAAAAAAGCACAAAATTATCTACATGGGAATTATGATCCATTCAGGAAGAGTGCATTTCTCCTGCATAGGCCACTTTCTACATTTTTATCAACATCAATTGCACTTAGATAAAGTAACACAAACTTGATGTATTTAAATTTCAGCATAAGAGTACTCAACTATTGGAAAAAATATTTGTTACAGCTTTTTTTCAAAGTTGTATCTTAGTATAAAGTGACCAGATTTTAAGATTGGGAAAGAGGGACACTATTGGGGGGGGGGGGGGGGGGCTAAAAATGTGGCTAAAAAAATTAGCAAAAAAAGAAAATTTTCCCTCTCTCATTCTCTCTTCCTCCATCCCTTTCTCTCTATTTCTTTCTCCCTCCCTCTTTCTCTCTCTTCCTTCCTTTCTGTTTCTTTCTCTCTGTGTCCCTCTTTCTTTCTTTCTCTCTTCCTTCCTTCCTCTCTTTTTTGCTCTCTCTCTTTCTCCCTCCCTCTTTCTCTCTCTTCCTTCCTTCCTGTTTCTTTCTCTCTGTGTCCCTCTTTCTTTCTCTCTTTCTTCCTTCCTCTCTTTTTGCTCTCTCTTTCTCTTTCTGTTCCTTCCTCCCTCTATCTGTCTTTCTTTGTCCCTCCTTCCCTCACTCTCTCTTTCTCTCTCTCTCTTCCTCCCATTCTATTTCTCTCTTCCTCTCTTTTCTTCCTCTCTTTCTCTCTCTCTTCCCTGCCCCAACAGTGCCCGGGTGGAGGCAAAGGTGGGAGAGGAGGCAGAGGGGTGAAGCAGGTCCGAAGGCTCAGCAGGTGCTTCTCTTCTCCCACGGAGTCTCTGCCCAGTGGACCCGGACAGCCCCTCACCCGCCCTCCAAGTTCCTCTGCTGCTCTTTCACACACCCCGCCCGGCTCAAGACCGACACAGAAGGCCAGCTGTGTGTGGGGGAATGGAAGGATGACTCCCCCAATTCTGTTGCCCCGTTACTCACCCTCGCAGCTGTCCTTCCTCTTTGGAATGGGGGGGCTAGGAAGGAAGAGCAGCTAGCAGAGACCCGACCGGCTCTTAAGCTCCTCCCCGGTTGTGGCAAATCCTCCCGCCTGCCATTCCCTCTTTAGCAGGGCAGCACCGGGACACGACTGGGCCCATCCGGGGGCGAGGCAGGGGAAACAGGTGAGCAAAGGCCCTGCACAGCTGGCCTGAAGTATGTGCAGAGACCTCCGGCCAAGCTGAGTTAGGAGCGGGGAGGGCAAGGCAGCAGCAGAGAGCCCAGAATCCCCTCCCTTCAGTCTCTTCCCAAGAGGGCTGGTTGGGAGGAAAAAAAGCGGGACATTTTGCAAACAGAGCAGGATGCGGGACAAATAACCAAAAATCGTGACTGTTTGATCACTTCAGTCTTACTATCATCAGAAAACAATGTTTTCTAGGCCTGAAACTAAGTGCTCACTCAGTCTTCTGTATTGTGACTACTGATATATTACTATGAATGTTGCCTCTATTACAAGACATGACAAGTGCTAACTTACATCAGTTGCATGCATTTACTAATAAAATGCAAACATTATCAGGTACAAGAGAAATAATGAACTGTTGGGGAAGGCATTTCTACCCTATCTGCCAGCAGCCTAGAATGTTCCAGAGTTATCAAAATATTCATGCTGTTGAACTAAAAAAGAGTAAAATGATCTAGTCAGTCTTAAAGACATCTGCAGTGCAATATAAAATCTCACTAAATGTTGTTAGTACTGCAAAACCTGCAATTAGAATTAGTTCATTATTTTTATTGTTGTTATTATTATTGCAATTAAATATATTTTTTATCCTTTATAAAAAAACTCTACCCAAAAATCTTTGTCTTCTTGAAAATATTCACATTCACAGATACACATGCATAAACAGAATGCCTCATTTATACAAATGCTGAGGTTTCAATAGTTAATAAAAATAAATAAAAAATAACCACCTAAGAATGTGAGGTATGTCCTTTATTTTTATTTTTATTTTATTTTATGTCCTGGTTATTTTACATATGTTTATTCATAAAAAGGACAGTTTGTGTTTTAAATGTGTATGGTCGTGAATACATTTTAGTATGCATCACTTTAAAGGGCATGGGATGTATAGATATGTTTGTGTAACTGCTGTATGAACTTTGTCATAGAGCAAATAATCTTTCCCAGCATACTTTGGACAAGTGATAAAAATCAATTTACCCATAATAATATTTTAGGTCTATTTTAGATACTGCACCCACCCTCCATGCCTTCCGTAAGAAACTGAAAACCCATCTATGCCACCAGGCTTGGGGTCATTAGACCCTAGCTTCTGGCCGACGAGTGCAAAGTATGCTTGTTGTTGAACGTGAATGAATGGTTTTAATGCTCCAGTGTTTTTAGAGTAGTTAATTATATTAATTGGATTTTAGACTTGATATTATATACTGTTTTTATTATGTTGTGAGCTGCCCCAAGTCCTTGGAGAGTGGCCACATTCAAATCAAATCAAATCAAATCAATCAAATCAAATCAAATCAATAGATTAACTTATACTTCTTTATCACATAACACCTCTCTTTCACATAACTTTATATGGAGGGAGCACTATGGCTCATGGGTTAAAGACACTGAGCTGGCATTGCACGATGGGGTGAGTTCTCGTTATTTGCCTCAGCTCTGCCCACCTAGCAGTTTAAAAGCATGCAAATGCAAGTAGATAAATCAGTACTGATTTGCTGAGAAGATAATAGTGTTCTGTGCATCATATAATCATGCTGGCCACATGACCACAGAAAAGAATGCTGGCTCCCTCAGCTAAGAAATAGAGATGACCATTACCTTCTAGAGTCAGACGTGACTAGACTGAGCGTTGACTCACCTGATACGCTCTTTCTCTTGGTAGAGGAGTCGACAGTCAGGATGGGTTGTACTCGCTTGTCAGAGGCATGTCTGAGTCATAGAAGTATAAAAATGCTGGAACCGCTCACAGGCCCAGCTTTGATGACATAACTGAAAACATTGACTCGGAGTGGCAGCACAAACTCAGACTCCTAGATTCAATCAATTCAAAACCTGAACTATATACAGGAACTTTAGTAGCTCTACATTGAACAGGGAAAAAGCGAAGTAAGAAGAAGAAGGGAGACAAGTCGAAGGAAAATTAGAATGGAGGGGACCTGACTGTCAACTCCTCTACCAAGAGAAAGAGCGTATCAGGTGAGTCAATGCTCATTCTCCTTGGAGGGAGGAGTCTACAGTCAGGATGGGACATGTCAAAGTTATTATCCCAAGGGAGGGGTAATTTCCACTACTTGTTGTAGGACCCTCCAGCCAAAGGCCACCTGTGCTGAGGCAAACTTGTCGATCTTATAGTGGCGGATAAATGGAGTGAGAGAGGTCCAGGTAGCCATCGTGCATAGATCCTCCAGAGGGCATTGAGTGGCCCAGGCCGCTGAAGTGGTCGCACTCCTCGTGGAATGGGCGGTTATGCCCAGAGGCCTCTGGACGCCCTCCATGTCATAGGCTTTGGCAATAGCCCCACGGATCCATCGACCAATGGTGGATGAGGATGCTTTGAGGCTGATCTTTTGAGGGGAGAACAAAATAAACACGGCCTCAGTTCGTCTGATGGGCAGTGTTCTTCTCAAGTAAATAGGAAGAGCTCTCCTCACGTCAATCGTGTGCCATCTGTGTTCCGAAGAGTGAGAAGATCGGGAGCAGAAGGTTGGTAGAATAATGTCCTGACTCCGATGGAAAATTGAATTGATTTTGGGAACAAAGGACGAATCAAGGCGGAGGACTACTTTGTCCTTGTGGAAAAGGCACAGGTCCTCTCTGACTGATAATGCTGCTAACTCGGATATCCGTTTGGCCATCGTAATAGCAATTAGGAAGGATACCTTGAAGGAAAGATTATCGTAGAGAAGCCTCTCGTAGGGGTTCGTAAGGAGGCTCTGCTAACGAATGCAGCACTTTTGGGAGATCCCAAGTGGGGAAATGGTGGACGACAGGTGGGTGCAAGTTAGAAACGCCACTGAGGAATCTGGATACCAAAGGGATGTGAGCAAGGTATATCCAGTTGACACAAGCAATGATGGAGGAAAAAGCTGAAGTTTGTCGCTTAATTGTATTCGGGGAAAGTCCCTTATCCAGGCCGTGTTTCAGGAATTTGAGGACCTTGGAGAAGGGAATGTGAATTGGGGACAATCCCTGAGACTCGCACCAGGAGCAGAAGGTTCGCCAGGTTGAGGAGTAAATACGCTCAGTGGAAGGTTTGCGAGCCTTATGGATATAATTGATGACATCGTTGTTGAAATCCTGACTCCTCAGGACACTCCGCTCAAAAGCCAGGTGGTCAAGCGGCACCTGCCCGGTTCTGGGTGGAGGAGGAACCCCTGGGAGAGCAGTTGAGGGTCCACTGGTATTTGCCATGGCTCCGCTACTGACAAAATTTTTAAGTCTGCAAACCAGGGTTGTCTGGGCCAGAAGGGAGCTATCAAGATTACCTCCGCTTGCTCCTCCAATATCTTGTGGATGACTTGGGGGAGGATTGGTAATGGAGGGAAGGCATACAGTAGTCCCCTGGGCCAGGGACAGTGAAGGGCATCGTGATTCTCCACCCCCTGGGAAGGGAAGCGGGAGAAGCACGGGAGTTGAGTGTTGTGTGGGGAAGCAAACATGTCTATTAACGGCTTGCCAAACCTCTTCGAGATTTGAGGGAAAACTCTCGGATCTAATTTCCACTCTGCTTGTTTTACTGTTGCCCAGCTGAGGGCATCAGCCTGTACATTGTCTGTTCCCGAAATGTGCTCAGATCGGAGAGGTTAAGTGTCTGTCTGCCAGAGGCCAATTTTCTTGGCCTCTAGCATCAGAGTCTTGGACCTGGTGCTTCCTTGACGGTTGATATGTGCTTTGGTGGCCATATTGTCGGTCCTGATGAAGACGTCCTGTCTAGCAATCAGGTGGCTGAACTTCTTGAGTGCCAAAAAAACCTGTGTGTAACACCAGCCAGTTGATGGAGCAGGAAGACTGGCTCACGTCCCAAAGGCCCTGGGCCTGCTGATAGCCGCAGTGAGCTCCCTATCCTGACAGACTGGCATCTGTGATGATAGTTATGGTGGGGGAGGCTCAGAACAGGGTACCTTCCTTGATGGCTCTGGACTTCCACCATGCCAGGGATCTTCGGACCTGTGGAGGAAGATGGGTTCGTCTTGCCAAGTGAGCCTGTCCAAGTTTTTGAAAAGGAAGTAGAAACCACTGGAGGTCTCAAGAGTGGAGTCTAGCCCAGGGAACAATGGAAAAACAGGAAACCATCTTCCCTAACAAGGAAGAAAGGGAAGAGAGGGTGGGGAAGGGGTTGCCCTGAATTTGGGATGCCAACCCCCTAATGCTACTTATCCGTTCAGAGGAGAGACTTACTAGGCCCACCAAGGAGTTGATAACTATACCCAAATGAAGGATGGAGATGGCAGGAATGAGATGGCTTTTCTGGATATTAAAAAAAAATTATCTAGATTAGAAGGAGCTGGACCTGCCACCGGGTTCAGGCATTGTTTAGTCACGGTCTCTACGAAGAGAGGGGGTATCACATCTTGCTCCTCCATGTAAGGATTCCACAGGATCTCCACCTGGGAAGCAGAGGGTTGGGTTTGAGCAGGTGGAGCCGTGAGCCCAGCAGCCGTACGAGCCTTCAACAAAATGATAGAAAAAAGCTCAGCTGGGAATAAGGCTGCTGATATACGTAAGGCTGGAAAAGCTCCTTCATCCTCAGACAGACCGGCATGATCCCTCTCCGGGGTTTCCTTGTTTGAAGAATCTGAGTCCTCATTCGAGGAATCAGACCAAGAATTCTGGGTAGGTCTGAGGGTGGAGGAAGAAAGGGGAAGAGGAGCCACTGGTGACATTGGTACTGGTCTAGAAGAAATGGCAGTGGGCAAGGAGCTAAGTTTAAAGTCAACGCTGCATTGAACCGCTGATTCAATCCACCTCTGGATGACTGATGCATCAAAGGTCATTGAAGAGGAAGGAGGGACCTCTGGTCACTTGGGCTATCCGTTGAGAGACTCCTAAGGAAGGGCCAGCTTGAACTGGAGGAACAATGAGAATCATAGGAGATAGAGGAACTGGAGGTCTAGTAGTCTCTTGATTAGTAGTCTCTTGATTTGGCAAGCCAGCTGGACCCCAAATGCTGGCAGCTAGGGTTTAGGCGGGATTCCAGGCATTAGTCTCCCAGGCGAAGTAAGGCCGAAAACTGAGAGCTGTTAACAGGGGAAAATTTCTCTTTCTTCTAAATAGCCCCAATAATGCAAACAAAAGCCCAGAAATTAAAGAACCATGAATGGGTTCGGGCTTAAGGCTTCGCTGCGTCACTCAGTGAACTAGTAACGGCCGATCGAGGAGGCCTGGGATTCTAGTAAACAAGCAATTGCTCCTGCGTCACCGGGAGTGAGAGAAACATAGAAACATAGAAGTCTGACAGCAGAAAAAGACCTCATGGTCCATCTATTCTGCCCTTATACTATTTTCTATATTTTATCTTAGAATGGATATATGTTTATCCCAGGCATGTTTAAATTCAGTTACTGTGGATTTATCTACCACATCTGCTGGAAGTTTGTTCCAAGGATCTACTACTCTTTCAGTAAAATAATATTTTCTCATGTTGCTTTTGATCTTTCCCCCAACTAACTTCAGATTGTGTCCCCTTGTTCTTGTGTTCACTTTCCTATTAAAAACACTTCCCTCCTGGACCTTATTTAACCCTTTAATATATTTAAATGTTTCGATCATGTTCCCCCCTTTTCCTTCTGTCCTCCAGACTATACAGATTAAGTTCATTAAGTCTTTCCTGACACGTTTTATGCTTAAAACCTTCCACCATTCTTGTAGCCCGTCTTTGGACCCGTTCAATTTTGTCAATATCTTTTTGTAGGTGAGGTCTCCAGAACTGAACACAATATTCCAAATGTGGTCTCACCAGCGCTCTATATAGCGGGATCATAATCTCCCTCTTCCTGCTTGTTATACCTCTAGCTATGCAGCCAAGTATCCTACTTGCTTTCCCTACCGCCTGACTGCACTGTTCACCCATTTTGAGACTGTCAGAAATCACTACCCCTAAATCCTTTTCTTCTGAAGTTTTTGCTAACACAGAACTGCCAATACAATACTCAGATTGTGGATTCCTTTTCCCCAAGTGCATTATTTTACATTTGGAAACATTAAACTGCAGTTTCCATTGCTTTGACCATTTATCTAGTAAAGCTAAATCATTTACTTTCTCTCTTGCCGATCACCTGGAAAACCTGGCGCGAGGCCAGAAGCCGACTCTCTCAGGGAGGAAAACAAAAACAAAATAAAATAAAACCACCAGAGCTGTAACCAGCCCCGGGGCAAGAGGCCACTGTGAGGGCTTATATGTTCTGGCTAGGAAGAACGTTGGCAAGGGGGATCAGACTGTAACCAGCCGGGATCCCTCACCAGGCTTAGGGCTTACCTGCGAGTGGCTCCGCGGCAGCCCTAACGGCTGAAGGAGACAAACGGAGCCAGGGGGATGGGGAGGACCCAGGGCCCTACCCACCAGCAGAGAGGGCTATACCAAAAGGCCACAGCACCCTACTACTTCCTCAGAACCAATTTAAACTGATTAAAATTTGGAATTACTAACCTAATGAAGATTAATTTGTAAGGAATCACCGTCAAAATAGGTTGTGCTGCCACGAGGTGTCTCTGTTAGATGCGAGTCAAAAAAACTGGGCCTGTGTGCAGTTCCAGCATTTTTATACTTCTATGACTCGGACACGCCTCTGACGAGCAAGTACAACCCATCCTGACTGTCGACTCCTCCCTCCAAGGAGAAAGGGGAAATCTTTACCTTTATACAATCTCATATTTGGGTTGAATTTTCAGTTATATGTTGCTTTTAATGCCTACATAATTGTTCTGTTACTTTTATATTTCTTAAGAACATTATTCCATCCTTATTTGATGGTCTACATGCAAAGAACTTTTCCAAATCAAAGAAATTCCTGTCAAGTATTAGAATAATTTTATCAGAACCAATATTAGTAGAACACATTTCCAAGATCAAACTTTAGAAAAGAACCAAACACGTCAAATTTGGAAAACCTCAAAATACCACATTTACAGTAGCCACCTAAGATAAACATTGGACATGAAAAAAAATTGTAATCTGAATTCATAATTTGAATTAATTATCTGAACTAATTATAATTTTATTAATAATCTGAATTCATTTATTAAACAATTTTATTTATACTTGTCCTATATCACTAGATGGAAGAATAAAAATAAATAAAACATTTTTTTAAAAATTCTACATACAAGAAAAACTGCAATGTGAACTAACTACTGAAAGAGGTAGCTACATAATGGATCAATAAACTACATTGCTTCACCTTGTTGAAGCAGTGTTTCAGCAACCAGTCTTTACAGTAGATTGCAATAATTGTGTTCATATGACTAATTCCATTTTCTATTTCTATTCATCTCAGATTTGGCAATTAGAATTTTTTCAGCATTACCTTAGGGAGCTTCAGTGACATTGGTTGGAACAAAATTAATGGGAGTTTAAAGGACTGATCTGTATATCAAATTTCATCCTATCTATAATAATAAACATTGTGGTGCAAGTACACAGCCACATGCATATCTGTTATCATACTGATTGTGAATACCAATGTTTTCTTCCACATGTGGCTCTCCCTTACTGAATCAGGAGAAAATGATGCTTCCCAATTACTGTATTTCTTGTTTTAAACATTAAAAAGCCATGTCCACTTCAGCAAGGAGAATAGAGAGTCTAGGAGAATAGCTCTTGAGTATGTTTAAAACCTAGTAAATCTTGAGAGGTCTTCTGAGCACAAAACTTCTAGAAGATTGAGTACTTATTATATCTTTATATCAAGCATATAGCAAGTATTATTTAATGATTTTCCACGTAGAAAGTCCACATGATTTTAAAAGTATAATCAGACTGATTTTATATTGTCATACATAATTCTAACTTGGCTACATCTGAAGTACCCAATAAACGACAGAATAATCTAAGGCAGAGCATAACCATTACTACAGTATACACAAAATATCTTAAGCAGTGATTTCGCAATGACATTTTACTTTATTTTATATAGAAAAGGGATAATCTATTACCCATAAGATATACAGATTCTCTGCCAAACAAGTACTTGGATGATAAAGCTACACATACCTTTTGAAAGATTGTTTTGGGTTTTATACATATACAGTGCTGCCTAGCAAAATCTTGGAGTCTTCCTTCTTTCCTCCCCTTCTTACAGTCTTTTTTCTGCTATCTCTCTTCCATAGCTCAACTAACCCAACAGAACCAGCCAGTTTTAAATTTCAGTTGGGACCTCAGTGACCTGTTAATGAATCTACAGAGAGGAGGAAAACTCACTGTGTTGAGTTATGCCTGGTGTTGCTAGCTGACTAGGAGTCAGAAATGCTTGAAGCGTTAACGTAATTGGAAGAATGTGAAAAATGAAGCGTTGGGCTCCTGAGCAAAGTGAAAGGTCAAAGCAAGACTTACACAAAACAAGTCTCTGGAAGATGGCCTCATTATACCATTAAAACAGTTTCTTTCCTCCCTTGCCCCCACCTAGTTTTCTTCCTTTGTAGAATGTTTCAGAATTTTATTTCTATGAATAAGTTAAATTTATCTTTCTAGTTTTTAAGTAAGCAACTTAATAAATGCTTACAAGAAAAGAAAACCAAGTATATTTAACTTTTTGATCTTAGAATAATATTGTCTGAAACAATTTTGCCTCTATGATTTGAACCATGGTAAGGCAATAAGTGGTATTAATACTAATGCAGCTGGATGAAATAGTTTACTTGAACAACTAAGATGACTTGCTAAAAAAAACCTTATAGAATCCAGCTAATATAATTAGGATTATCTTTCATTGAACAGTGCCCAAGGCTTTAATTCTTCCAAACCAGCACCTAAATTCACTTCACTGTACTTTTCATTTCACACTTTCTCATTTTATAAGGATGCACTGTAGCTTTTTAAATAAAATATAATATAATCTTTATATATTTTTCCCATTTATAAATAATGATTTTGGCAATAAACTTTGTTATGTTCTACCATGTTATCAAGTACAATATGTCTCTCTGGGACATAAATGTAGAAGGTTCAACTATTCCAGTATTGTTCACCTCCTCATGATACACGTACAACAGATATGTGCAATGAGAAATGCATTAAGGATTATAACATACAGTAATATTTGTTTTATCAAACTATAAAAGCTGCAAAAGTGAAAGATGTGACACCTACAAATAAATAGAGAATGTATATAGAACAGATAAGAGTGTATGGGAAGTCAAGAAGACTAAAGCTGACAGAGAAAAATAGAAACTCTAATACTTGCTTATCAGTGCATTGTATTGTATCACTAACCATTTTATATAATTCATTCCAAGAAATTTTTATTTTAGTTTCCTAGAAAATTGCATGGATGTGTGTTTGAAATCACCATAGTCATGGTCAAAAGGGACTTTTACCTTTAGATTCTTATAGCAAACCCATTCCCAGCATAGTCAATGGAATTGGAGTTGGCCAAATCTTACGGATAATAAAAACAAGGTTTGAAGATTTAAACATAAAATTTTTTAGATTCCCACCTTCTTGCTGTATTAATTTAAGTAACAAGGTAATTGTCTTGGTTGGAAAAGCACAACAATATTTTCTTCTGAATCATTACTGCATCTGATTGAAGTCAATGGAAAATTTTAAAAACTAACGCTTGTTTAAAGTAGCTTTTTAAAATAGCCTATTTTTTTAAAGAACATGGGCCTTTTCAACTGATGAATGATTTTAATACAAAACACAGGCATACGACCAATTGATATGGCACCCATTATGCAGAGATATAATTCCTAGTTCCATCATTCCAATCCAGATTATTTCTCCAAGCCACTAGAAAAATATTTTTCTGAATGGTTCATAACAGCTTGTGTCTGCATGTGATTTGAATCAGGGCCATTCCTTGAGGCAAGATTTAAATACCTTCTTTGCCACATCATGGCTCAGACCCAAATCACACCTTGTAATATGTAGCTGTATACCTTAATCTAAGCTCTCCCACAACTGCCTCTAGTCTTGGAGAGAGAAGTGAAAAAAATATTGGGCAAATATTACTGAGGATGGTTCTGATTTCTGGAACTGAAATAAACAACCACAGAGTATTTGTTGCTTTAGGACATGAAACTTTTACTCCTGATGAAGGTAAATAGCTATTAATCTAATTTAGTGAGTTCATCATAGAGTTCATCCATGAATTGTAAACATTCACAACAGTCATTTGTTTTTTAAATATACATAATCACATATATAAGAGTCAGTTCTTGCAACTGCTATGAGTAAGCTTTAAAAAAACAAAATATAAAATTTAAATCTGTTGGACAAATTATAAAAAGCAAATCTATTTTGCTCATATGAACGTAGATGTAGGATAGTTTTGAAAATTATTCAAAATTAGCACTGGGATGTTAGCAAATAGCCAGTTTAATCTTTGCAAAAAGATAAATTAGCTAAATTTTAAGGATTTTTTTTCTGTTGAGTTCAATAATTAAATATGATTTTTAAAAACCTTGATTATGCAAACTGGAAGTATTAAGTCAATAAAGTGTTAAATTGGATTCCATTCCCAATTTAACAGGGAGAAAATCCTATTTGATTCAATGTGAACAGCTATGAACCTCATTGTCCCTTTAAGTGTATAAAATGTTCATGTTAACCATGTTAAAGTAGGACTGTAATTATGAAAGGCATAATGCCTACATCTTATAATGCAATCCTAAAAATGTTATCTGACATAACTAACTTATTAGTCATTTATATAACTAGTACAAACCTAACCTATTTCCAAATGTATTTATTTATTTATTATTTTGACTTGTAGGCCGCCCAACTCCTTGCGGACTCTGGGCGGGAAATAAAGCAGGGTGGGTAGAAATATTAAGTAGTAATCCACAAACAACTCATTACAAAATGAATTCTTAATTTTATTAGAATACTTTAGTATAAAATCTCCTGCCAATTTCAAAGCATTCAATAAATGCATCCTTTACGCGGATGAGTCAAAATTGTTTTTGTTTTCTTCCTGTTGTGGGTTAGGAAGAACATTTCAACTGGCTTTTTTTTTCAGTTGACAGTAATATTTTTCTATTTAGAGACTAACATGAATTGCTGCACCACAGCTGGAGTGCATGTCTGCCACGATATTTACTTACACCACACACGCACACATGCACACACAGAGAGAAAATCCTGTAGATAACCAAATTTGTAAAGGAATTGGCAGAACTAATCAATTGTTATTGCAAAGCTTGTTTGAAGATTAGATATTTGGCTTTGAAATAAAAATAAAATACAGCTAAGAAGGTTGAAAAAAAAAGGAAACAAGTGTCTCCTTAACTTACAGCTGATTACATTGCAAGCCTGCCATTCATGTGTTTACACTAAGGCAGATGTACTGATATAATAAAAGACACTGAAGTTATTTTAGTCATGCCTACTTTGCACAGGGGGAAAAAAGCTTGACCTTTTACCTTGCTCACTGCTGTTGTCTCCACTCTGGGAAGCATGGCCCCCACTGGAAGGCCCTGGTGTGCCTGCTGAGTGCGTTGACGTTGCATCATCATGATCTCTCCAAGAGGAAGGATTCTGGTGTCAGAATGTCCATTTTTTCCCACAGTTATCATTCCAATAGCAAATCGAGGGAGGGAGGTTGGGAAGTCAGAAAAAAAGTAGGCAGGTTAGCATTTGCAAATATCCCTAAAATTCAGACACTGTTCAAAGGTAAATGATTAGTGAGGTTGCAATCCTATACCATTTTACCTTGGGATATGTTCTCCTGAAGATATGATATTTCTTTTTGATTCAATATGTACAGAAATATATTGTCATATTAACCATATTTAAGTCATTCCCCTTTTCATATATTTACACAATAATAAAGTGCAGTTCTAATAATGTTTTAAAGTTCTTCTCCTTAAAAGAGTTTTTTTTACTTTTTATACTTGTAACAACCAGTTGGTTGATTAAGGAAATATTTTAACATTTTATAAGGAAATGGTCACAAAATAATTCCATAGATGAATCTATGAAGTCATATTAAGCCCAATAGCAATTATTACCAAGTAAATTAATATATGATTACTGTCTAGTTCTGATAATAAAAAAAACCTAGAGATATTCAAAAACACAGCTGAACTACTATCTCTCTTTATTTCAGTTTTCCCTACCAAATCTGCAGCAGGGTGTGTGTGTTTTTTAATATGGTGTGGGAGATTAATAATTATAACACACACAAAAACTTTTTTCCCTCTATTATAACATATATTACAGATAATACCCTAAACAAATACGGAATATGGATGTTTTAAAAGATTATACAACTAAAGGTTAACTAGATATGTAAGTTTAAATGGTAATTTGCAATATATTCTTCTATAACCTTTCTATCTGTTATATAATAGCAATACATGAACTAATAATCATTGAAAATTTGGCAAAGCTTTCCTAATTCTACAATAATTTCTAAACATTTATTGATCATCTGTTTTCCTGAAGAGGACTGCTATTTAAAAAGATACATGAAGAAAACTGAAAGTTGCAGCTAACTGCTACTTCACTAAGCCTGTTCTCCTGGTCCTCCTCCCTTTTCCTGATCATTCCCAATACCCTGCTGTTGCTTAAAGGAAAACAGGAATTCTACTGTACAGGAAAAGCTTTATCAGCACCACATGAAGGCAGGCAAGGGATGGAATTTCCTCCAGCAGAAAAGGAGAACAAGAACGCATGCAATAGATCAGACTTAGAGCTGAACTTCTATTGCTTGTCACCTATCCCTGACAAGTTAAATTAAACACATCCTAACAAGAAGCACTTTTGTATAATACTCTACATTCAGGAAAATATCATGAACCCTAAGCAATTCCACAGAGAAGACATCAATATTTACTTTGCAGTAAACTTCAGTATCACCAACAATAACTATATCTAAAAATTTAGAAAATTTAGAAAGAGATGGGAAATAATCCCAATAATAAATAATAAAGTTTTAATGACTCCCCCAAAATTATTGCATTTTGAATTAAATTTTTTAGTTACTTAATTACCAGGTTGGCAGCTGAAGCTCAAGTTATCATATTTAAACCATGTTCTAAATAATTTCCTATAAAAATATCAAATAAGTCTACATAATCACATTACAACACTAAATTGAATGAGCATTAATAGCAGTGAAGGAAAGATAAATGGAAACAAACAGTTAATAATAACTACACAACTCTCTTACTTAGATAGAACAATCTACAAAAATAAATCAAAATTGGAGTACTGCATTAAAAATAATTTTCCATCAAACCAATCTATACATTTTTGCCTAGATCTATTTCCTTATTATAAAAAGTCACTGAAAAATTACAAAATGCTATAATTAAAAGTAATACTCTTCAAATTAATATTCTCCTCCCACAATATACAAAAACAATACCATATTGCAAGCTCAGGAAGGTTTAAAATAAAAGCAAAAGCTAAAAGAATCCGAAATGTTTCAATTTTATACTTAAATCTATTATGTGCGTCTATATGGAGACACACAGTGATGCATACACAGATGTATACACATACACACAATTATTTCAAAAAAGCAATGTTGGTTAGATTTCAGGAAAATCTATATGGAAATAAAATGTCACGATCAAGCAAGTTTCTGTGCAGTCTCGATTAAACAGATTGTGCCTACGAGCTCCTCTTTTTATCTCTGAGTTAGGAAACCACTCAAATAGCTTCAAGCTGAAGGCAAACAGCAGACAGGAGCACTTTAGCCCTCTGCAGCCTCTCTCACCGTCAGCTGTTTGCCGGATGGTAACCAGATAAAGAGTTAGAAGAAATACATGAAAAGGTAACAAAACAATAGCCTGGCATGCATTTAGTCATCCAATGCTGAAAGCTGCTCTTTATAAAATTTATAAAAAAATATTCTCCTAGGACACATATTTCAGACACTATAATGTTAGTGTTATGTTCTTCAGATTTTCTTAAAAGTAGGTTCTGTTGAAAGTCCTTAGTTCACTATTAAAATTTTAGTAATTTAACCAGTTAACACCTTAGTTAAGTTTTAAGCCACATGTTAACCAAAACCATACATTATTTGAAAAACCAGATGTTTCTAGTTTATATAAGGACATTGAGTGAAACTTCTTGCAGCAGAAATAATTTGCTTTTTATACTTTTACTCAGAGATCCAATCTCAGTTAGAAGGGAAGGATGGTGGCTACATACATTTATGGCTATAAAAGAAAGAATAGAGGAAATTGGGAATAATATATGGGGTATTTGTGTTTCACTTCAACTTCCCAATAGTTCCCTAATTCTATCTGACATGAGGTTTGGCCAGAAAACATACTCGGTCATTCATTATTAGTACTGTAACAAACATGGTATCATATGGGTATTTTGAGAGCATTACTCATGACCAAATAATCATTTTCATCCATACGTCAATGGCAACAATGAGATCTTTCATTCTGGGTATATATTTCCATACAATTATTTAATGTAAATACATTTGGTCATAGATTACCTGTTTATTTATTTCATTAGATTAAGATGTTGCCCCACTGCATAAAAAATTAAGGTCTACCTAGGGATATTTAAGTAGTAAAATAACTTTTTAATTTTAACATAGTAGACCAACAGCATCCTGCCAGAAGATTTAGCTTCTTTCATCTAAAAGATTGTATGTTACCCATGACATTTTGCTTTGATTTACTTGAGATAATGTACTTTGGGGCAAATTTTGGAGGAGAAGAGTAAATGGAAAATTGCAAGAGAAGATACTAAAAAATTGACCCTTTGTATGAACAGAAATGCATCACATTGTACCTGACATTTGACTACCCAATTTTCTAGAGAATTCACTATTCATGCATAGATACTGCAGGTTATTGAATAAATCAACTTTTTGAAAATGATTCAAATATATTATTTTTTATGCTAGAGCAGTTTTATTTATGTAAGCCTATAGACTTTGAATCACTGAATGTTGATAATCTATTTGCTGAATTGAACTGGAATCAACTTTTCTTGTACAACCACTAGAGCCCTGAAGAATTTATATTTCAATATTGTATAAAAAGTCTGTCTAAATTTAAATATAATAGCACATACCACATATATCATCTCAAACAACAAATACATTCTGAGCTGAAAAGAACATAAGCTTGTAATCAGAAAAACTAACCTTTCATACTTATGAAGATATGCATATAGAAGTATGTATTCAGAGAACTTAGCATATGAAAAGCTACTCAAAAAGTCATATTATATAACTATCTTTTTGAAATTGCATGTTTAACCTGAATCCAATGTTTAGTAGCAATGCATATGTTAAGGATGGGGGGAGGAACATTGATTATCATCAACCGTATTTTCAAAATTGTTATTCCAACCAATAGCTTTAAAATGGGGCAGTATAAGAATTGAATTAAGACAATTATAACCTGTCACAGCCACTATTTATTTAACTTTCTACATAATATTATGACACATATTTAAACAATAAAAAAGTATGAATATGTTGAATTGAATCACCAGCTGAAGTGCCATGTACTATGGAATGCAGAGTTCACATGTATCTATTCCCAATAGTTTTAATAATTGGGAGTCAAATATGGCACTGCCCTTGCTCTTATCTAATTGTGTTAAAGAGCAATGTTACCAGGAGCAAAGCAGTAATACTGAGTGGCACACAATAGGAGATGGAAAATAGATACAAGAAGCTAGGTCTCCAGGGGCAGTATTTTCTATTTGCTGGGCTAAGACTCACAACTGATAATGCAAGTTGTAATTAATATAAAAGCAGGAGACAATATGGGGAAGGCTTGTACTAGCAGGGCCACAGGAGATCACTCTGATGCAGCTATCTACTGTTTCTCATTAAGTATACAGCTTTTCACAGAATCACAACTTTGCCAGTATTTTTCCCTTGAAAGTTTTTTTAAAAAATTATTTAGTACCATCATTGGATTTTGCTAAATCTAGAGAAAAGCAGGGAAAGGACAAGAGTTTCTAGGCATATGAAGCCAATGTACTGTGTACTGTTTTGTTGTTCATACAAATGTAATGGAAGTTTTAAATGTTTTTAACTCCTAAATGCTTTTTCTAAAAAAAGAAATATTTTCAACATAGGCCTTTTTTTATAATAATTATTTATTAACATTCCTCAGAGTGCTTGTTTATATGCTTGAATACTGGTCACTCATCTTGTACAATGCCAAGGTTAGTGATTTAATAAGCCTCAAACTTCTGTGTAAATGACAGCTTACACAGATACAGATGGATTAACTATGCATTTCTTATGCAACCCAAACTTTCACTGGGCAAAATCACTTTAATTATGCAAGGGGGCCCTGTAGGGTCGATTCTGATCTCACACTGTTTTTATAGTAGTACAACTCAATTTTTCATTATGAAATTACTTGTATTTCAAAATAATGTTCTATTTAACTGTCTACCTATCTATATTGCTATACAGTATACTAGTCAGTGAATAGCAGGAAGAAGATGGAATCAATGGATTTTGATAGGCATTTATATGCAAAAATAAAAAATAGCGCTCCTATCCAAGGCATTCATAAAGCTTTCTGATAGGAAAGCTTATCTTTTTCTGGATAAACAAATTAAGACAACATAGTATAATAGTATAGTACAGCTTATGTACTAGATTGCACTTACTTATTATAAATCAATTTTGTATATGAAAACATCAGCACTTTATGGTATTTTGACTGTAGGTTAAATACATTTCATTTCATCTAAGGCCTAACCATAAACTAGATGAGATCTCGTATCAGCTAAGCAGTACTGAGAACACCAGCCGAATGACACAATTTATCTAAAAATTTGGTTCCAATTACTAATATATTATAGAACAAAATTGTTACGTGGTACCTTATGAAAACATAATTTATACTCATATTAAAACATTGTAAAATACAATATATAAAATTTAAAAACTACTGGTATAAACACTGTATTTATAAAAAAATATCTTGGTAAGAAAATATACAGATTTAATACACAGATTCAAATATACAGATGAATACAAACATAACCCTACTTAAATATAAATAGCTTAATCTAATATTATAACAGAGCAATTGTGGGCATGTCTTTTTAGAAATAAATCTCATTTAGTTTAGTAAAATGTCTCACATATCTATCCATAAGAATGTAGCACTTATAATATACATATTAAAACAACATTTTAGATAAAAGTCTACAAGAATAGTACATATAAATGTGTAAAATTGTATGATTCCATTTCAGTGCTATGCACAAATAAATGGGCAAAAGATATGTGACTTCTTTTATTCTACATATTAATGTAATTTTATTTCACTGTACTTACTTTTACAAGTATCTTATATTATACATGTATCAATCTCTATAAACCTCCCCATGTGTATTATATTTTCTTGTGAATTTAAGATTTCAAATGACCTAATGTGAGTTATGTGAATATTCATGAACGTGGACTCTTTCTACTTGTATCAGCCTTTTTTCTTATTATATATGTTATAAATTTTATATTGATATTGAACAGTATTCAAAGGAGTACTTTTCAAGTACAGTATACCTTCATTACAATAGAACTAGTAAAAATAAGCCAAAAGATAAATAAATGTCAACATTAATATTGTTTGATTTCAGTTAAATTGTAAATACGTTACTTGATGAAGCAGTCCAGGCGCTACAGAAGAAATTTTTACTACATTTAAGATACTAACAACTGAAATCTAAGGGCCAAAGCATTATACTATCAAATTTAATGTATACAATGAATTTTAGTGAAATCTGTTATTCCTGGATAACAAATACTACATGCCTAGTATGTAAAACCAGCAACTTTGCAAGCTTTACACCATGAGCTATGGAATATAGCCGTCTACTGTTTTGACTGTACAAACAGATTATATCTCTTTGTATATTTTACACAGTATGATCACTGGAAAATAGTATAGTTTGGTAGCCACCTACTTCTCAATAATCCTGCTGAAAAATATTACTTTTAAGCAATTCCTCCTTCTCCCCAAAGGTTTGTAATGATTGTACTGTAATGATATAGTAAATAGAATTGCAACTGTGAACTGCTTCACAGAATCTGTTTGAAGCAGAGTCCATATAAAGTGCACAGCTATGTTTGTTAATTTGTTCTCAGTCCTGAATATAATAAAGTATAAGGACATTAAGACCTGATCTTACATTCCTGGCAAGTCTAACATTCCACAAATTTGTGGTTCATTGGAGATAAAGCCTTTTGAAGGAATTGCTGTTTATGTCTTTTTAAAAAATCTAGAAATCAAAGCTAAGTAACTATATTAAACATATATGACCTACATAGGTTATTTATTTTAACATAAGATTGTTTATTGGATACTAGAATAATGAAGCCACCCCCAAAATATTGTACACAACATATTTCTCAATCTGATGTTGCATCAATTATTGTTCATATTTGCTTTACATTTTTACAGACCCTTGTGCATAGCACATATTTAGCTCCAGTTCAAATGTTAAAATAGTTTTATGTATGAAATATAAATATAAAATCTCCTTCAAGTCAAGCCTTACTCTTGGTAACTTCATAGACACAGAAAATATGGAATTGTTTTGACAAAAATATGAGAGTTTGTCATTGCCTTCCTGAATTTTCCCTCTGCTTGGTTTAGATTATAGTTCTCGGATTTCTGGGTGGTCTCTCATCCATGTACTAAACAAATTTGATTCTATCTAGTTTTTTGAGATCAGCCAAGGTTGACTAGGTTCTGTGATAAAAGTGTGAAAATCTACAAAAATTCCTGATTGTATATATACTTAAATAGAGTTTTAGCATTTTTCTGTCTCTCTCCCTCTTTTCAAAAACATTTTAAAATTCTCATTTTTGTAAATTCTACAATTGACTTGAGCATCTTTGATACAAACTAACAAATATTTTGTAAAGTGATCTTCAAAGTACATTCCTAGAAAGTCACTATCTCTCGCTTTAATCAACCAAAATTAATCTAGAAAACCCTACTGTACAGGTCTAGTGTAAAGTATTTTAAAGATTTAGAAACTGTTCTCTGGATTATTATAAAGCAAAATAATGTGAATGAATCTATTCAAATATTCATTTACTTAACTGTAATATATATACTGACACAGTCAAGGCAAAACAAGAATAAAAATTTCCCGCTATCAGTCTTTACTTCCATTTTGAAAGACCTCAGCTATAAATTAGGGACAGGCCATTTTCTATTATCCTTTTCTCAGGTCATTAACAAATGTAATAAAACAAGTTGTAATGCTAACAGTGTTATATGAAAAATCCCTTGAAATTGGATTTCCATAAGAGAGAGTATGTGTATATATATGTGTGTATAAAATTCTTAACTACTTGTAAAGAATCTAAAAAATACATTTAAAACTATATGAATAATGGTTAACTGAAGTCAAGGTTGAGGAATCTTGAGTTCATATGTATGCATACATGTGACAGTGATAAATTGCATTCCTAAGAAACACAAGTCAACAATGTCTATAGTAGTATTTTATCTGGTTTATTTCAGTTATAGCACATTTCTACACATCTACAACTAATATTTGAGTGCAATAAAAATATATGAGTGTATTAAAAATTCAAATTGTAATTATAGAGTTTATATTAATTAACTATGCCACAACATACATCAAATATAGCAATTTTCCATAACTAACAATATCCTATCCTTTGACTAGCCAAGTTCATGGACAACTGTATTATAGAAAAATTACTGTATTATAGAAGAATTAACAATAATTAACAGTACAATAAAATAACATTGTGTGTCCATTTTATTGTTTCCAACATTAGAAAGACTCTGCCTTTTTTGCATAAAAGCTAGTATTTTTGCCAAAATGAAGTCTTTTCTTATAACAAACTAAATTATATATTTCAGCAATGCAGTTCTACAAAGAGACACATATTATTTGAACTTAGGAATCTCATTGTGAATATTAGCTTTTCTGACATTTCCTTGATTTGAGCTCTATCATAGTATGTAACTTTCAACCACATTAGGGCCCAGTAAACTGCTACTACAATGACTATATTGCAGTTTATCTATAACCATGAACAGAACATAAAAATAGAAATATTGGAATATCAATTATTTTTTCACAAACTGTCATTTGCATAAAAGGGTATCTGGCCCAGAACAAATTAAAACATCTTTAAAGCTATAAATTCATAGTCACTCAGGTGAAATACTCTTAAGTATTTCAAAAGTAAATACAGCTATAAGAAAGACCAAAACAATGGTCATGAGTTAATACAGAGAAAACACTATGCCATCTTGTGTCCTTAAGTGGTTTATCATAACACCTGCACCACCCTTCACCAAATGAGACTTAGCCGTAGGCTATATTTAAATATGCATATCAAAGCAAGCAAAAATAAATCTTGAATAGAAAATTAAAGAAATGCTCATGTTTATCCATTATAAGTGTCAGATAAAAATCCACAAATAAACAAGTTTACTCTAATTTTTATATGCTCATTAAAATTTCAAAAATTTTACTGATTATTAATAAAGTACTACACTTTATATTAATATGTATGCATGTATGTATGTGTACATTATTCTTATCTGTACCTTTATCAAATGTATCCTTGGGGTGATGTTAACACACATATCTAATAAGGCACAATTCCCAAATGAACCTCAGTGATATAACTATTAATTTCCCAATTGGTGTTCTGGTTCCACAAATTATTAATTCCTTCCAAAAAAAAAGTAGAAGGGTGCTAATGAAGAAAAGTAGAACCCAAATGTCTAGAGTCCAATGCCCTATTATTTACATAGGATTTAAATAATTATAACTTTGAAAGTGGTAAAGCCTGACAGGTTTAAGATAGGTTAACATATTTGCCTAAATTTGCTCTTTTTCTATTGGAAGAGTTAGGAAAGATTATTTTCTATGAAGATAGTTATATTATAAAATATGAGTCCCCTGAAACCTCATTTTATCACTCTAGTTGAATTTGAATATTATAACAGAGCACTTGAAATTGGCTTGAGCACTCACCATCTGCTCGAGCCCTAAACTGTATAGTTTATGTAATCTCGTTTAATATAAACAACAGCAAGGTCCATTTCTACACGTCCACTTAAAACAAACTTACACTAATAATGTTCTGGGAAGACATGCAATACTTTATATATACATATTTGGTTCTTTCCGGATGCCTGCTATTTCAGATCTAATGATCCCATAGTTATGTATGCCCTGATTTTACTCTTAAACAAAAGATATTCTTGAAACTGTGATATTGCTTCATAGACCTTAGCAGCTATAAATGATATAACTTTGACGAAGCTTTCAGTGTTTCCTTGCTTATATGCTTTGATAACAATAATTATAAAATGTCATGAAATCTTGATCTGGAGATTTCCAAAGAAACAAAAACAATTATATTTATTTAAATATAGAAATAGTCCATAACAAATTAGTATTTTTATGTTGTTATTAAGTATTGTCAATAAATATAGAACAAAAGCAAATATTTAACTGACTGCCAACATACTTTGAAAAGAAAAAAGAAAACAAATAGAAAATATTCTTTATTTTGTATCTACTTTTCATAGCAGACCAAAACTTATTAGAGATTCTTGTTCAGAGCACGGGAATCCCTCCGTCAAGTTAGAATAATGTTCCTTCTATGCTATTCTTAGTTTATATTGCTTGTTTTATGAAGTTATTTACAATGCCTATGTAAACTCTCCTCTCTACACTTTTAGAAATAAGCTATTATTCACACTTGAACACTATGTGTCTATTTATACATTTCAAAAGTAAATAAACTTATTAATGTACGGAACAGGTTTTCATAAGCATTTCTGTAAAGCATAACAGTTCATGTAAAATGCCATTCTCAGACATATTTGTGCATATTCAACAAAAACAACTCACCGAGCTACTACTAAAGTCTTAAAACCAACAGCTAATGTGTAGTCAGTCATAATTATTTACAGCTTCTAAAAGGTCTTGTAAATAATTGGCATCTCAAGATTATTGAAATTTATTATGAAGCTTAGTCACTTGGCAACATGTGCAAATTTTAGTAATAAGTTGCAATAGAGAAAGTAGTTTTATTATTTATAACTTTGGTTCAAATTAGTACAATAGCTAATAATTCTGCCTGGATAAAGTATGGAAGAAATCCCATTTTTAAATAACTGAATAATTTAAATTGTCTTTTTGTTGTTGTTATAACATTAATAGCAAGGGTCATAAAGCAAAAAATATTGCCAATTTTTTACTAGACAGTTTGTCAACTTTTCAATTTGTCAATGCTGTAAACTTTACATGACAGAACTTCTCAGTAATAAAATATAAAGGAATATTCTTCCATCAGAAACTTAGATTTATAAACAATAGCTCTGTAACAGGTAACAGAGGTAAATTTAATGTAAACAATTCCAATACACAGGTGATGGTAAGAAAAATCCGTAATTAATTAACAGTCCAGGAGTTTACTAAATGGGTAAGAGCTATTACAAATTATTGAAAAGACTTACATGGTCAGCTAAATTTGTGGATGATCCTGAGAGTTCTTCATGGTCAGATTTGGAGCTGCCATCTCTTTCATCAATAACTAGGTCTATGGGCATTTTGCCTTTCAGACAGCTAATGTACCGATGACAGAAATTATCACACAATTCATGAACCTAAATGTAACATTTAAGTAAAGGAAGAGAAAAAAGAGATGCATTTTTAAAAGAGGGAGAAAGCAAAACTTCTAGACTGCAACTTGATCTCCCCCTCCCATTAAAAAGAAGCAATGAGATCTACTATTCCAAGAGTAACTCTAATTAAGAGGCATATAGTTGAAGCAAGGAAACAATAGAGAAATTGTTGCAGCACATATTATTCCCCAGAGACTTGCTTGAGCAACAAGTTGGGGGATGCACAGCTATTAAACATTAGTCTATTCTATAGATAGAAGAAAATCCGATTTGAGGATATTATGAGAAGCACTGAGAAATCTGGATAAATAAAACAGAAAAACATAGGCAGTTCAGCCAAGAAAAATGAAGAAAAGGAGGTGGGAAGAGACCAGTGTATATATTTTGAAATTTCTGGATGAGTAAGGAGAGCTCTTTAGTACAAAATAATTTTCTTGTAGTATTTAGCCTTTTCATGTCATTCATAAAGTGTTGAAAACAGGGGGTCTATAATACTGAATGGTAAGTTGCTTAAAATATTATCTCTGGTTCAAATAATTTGCAAGAAGGAACCGAGACAGAGAAGAAAAGGACATAGCAGATGCTTGAATGAAGGTAGAAAGAATGGATGGGGGGGAGGGGGAAGGAGGGGGGTTAGAAAAAAAGAAAAAGAGCCATGCACTTTTGGTTTAGTGTCAGGATGTGCTTTGTACCAGTTACAGTGTCCTTTTGAATTTCCCCAAGGCTTGTAGGAGGCCAGGAGGAGAAAAAGGAAAAGAAAAAGAGGGAGTGCCCCCTTGCTCTTACCTTTTCTAATTCCAAAAGGTGAAACCTTAAGACTTGTATCGCTTGTATCATCTGAAAGAAAACAGGGAACAGAGGAATTGTCATATAAGGGAGAGAAGGAGGCAAGTCAGGGAGTGGGGGATTGTCAGGGCACGCTCTCATTATCCAGGATTTTAGCTCTTTGGACACGCTTGGGTAATTTTGATCACCAACTTTAACCTAAAGCACTTGATTTTTTTTTTAAAAAAAACATCAAATCACAAATCTCTCTCACACACTCACACACAAACACACTTAAAGAAAAACAGCGATAAGTGGTTTGCCAAGATGTCATTCCCTGTGGTTTATTAAAGTCTGCAAAGCAACCAAGTGCTAAACATCCACTCACCACTCCATCCATTGTTGTTTTTGTTTTTAAAGAAAAAGCCCAAGAAAGGCAGGTGAAATGGCTCCAAATGAATGGGTCTGCCTTCACTTCTTTTTTTTTCAAGTGGATTTTCAGTACTTTTAATGTTAAAATTGGACAAATGATCAAAAGAATCAAACTCAACAGCTTCAAACTCTTTTCTGAAGCCACGATTTCCTTCTCTTTTGCTTCTTGGGGCTTAAACCCAGCTTTGCAACATATTAGGAGCTCAAGTATCTGCTGTCCTCCCCTTTCTATGTCAAGAATTCAAGTTCCTTGAAGCCTCTGGGTAAGAATGGTTTCTTTTTCTTTCAGATTCTTGGCACCTCTACAAACATTTCTCCAAGTCCCTCTTCGTATTATTTTATTTTAACCAAGGCTAAACAGAAGAGGGGGGGGGGTCCTCCCGGAACATAAGAGGTCAAAATAAAAACAAGACAGGAAGAACCTTACCAAATTATCCAATTCTGGATTTGAAGAAAAAAGTGGTTTTTCTGCCCGAACCTATATGGAAGGGGGAGATGGGGAAGAGTGAGTAGGAATCAGTGTGTATTTCAGCTGCCTTAAAAAAAACCTATTTGCTGGGTCTGTGCCCCCACCCCACCTCACAGTCTAATTGTAACAGATCAAAACATGAATTAGTTGCACTTAGTTTCAAGGCCAAAGAGACTATTTGGAAACTTAGGGCACTCTGGGCCACCACCATTCTTCCTGTCCCATACAAGCTTCCTTCTCACCCAGTTCACAATTTCAATGGAGGGCTGGCTGGGCCTAACAGCCCTCGTATTTATCTCCCCCACCCACCCCATTTAACAATGCCCCCTTCCTGTGAGTTCAGGGAATCCTAGAAGGTCTCCCAGCAGACCTTTCATGCAGCCAGAAGGGAAGAGGAAAATGGAGATGATAGAGAGGTGGCTGATCAGAAAGGAAAGGCACCCAGACCCGGATTGCCCGGAACATTTTCCCTCAGACGCTCCAAAAGCTCCCTCAGAGCAAGCGCCGCCCTCTCCTTTTTCCCTAAGGCCTGAGGAGCAGCAGGCCTTCTAAAGGGGGGGAGGGGGGGGCTGCCTTCTGAGGGAAGGCGGGGGGGGGCTCTTTGGCTTGAGGTGTCGTGCGCTCAAGGTGGGGGCTGGGTGCGCGGGGAAGGGGGCGGGGTAAAAAAAAGCGGGGAGTGAAAAGAGTTTCGACCTGTTTGGCGAAGACGGCGATGTCCTCGTTGAAGGAGTCGGAGGAGCAGACATCTCCGCCGGCCACTCCGGGCTCTCGGGGAGTGCAGGTGGCGAGCTCGCACTTTTCAAAGACCAGAGCTAACAGAGGGAACAACGGGTGCCTGCCGGGCGACGACATACAAAGAGAAAAGGAGGGGGAGAACGGCATTAAGAGAAGAGAATAAAAAATAAAAAATGAGAGGGGGTGGGGAAAAGAAAACACCTAATCAACAAGTTTCTTCAAAAATAAAAGAAACGTAACGCATCTCCCACGCGCAAGCTTTAACGTCCCCTCAGCCTTCCCACAAGTTAAAAGGAAGGGACAAAACGGAGCCAAAAGTAACACAACACACGCAAACGTCTTCCCACAAAAAAAAAAAGCCTGGGCCAGAACCGAACTCCACAAACCCATGTGCGCCAACAAATAACAATTATAACCCAACCCCAGATAGCACTGTGGGAAGTCCCGCAGCTTTTAAAAACCTAGCAAGGAAACTAAGCAGAGCCTTCGTCCCGAAGACACGACTACTGTATACCAAAACGCGTGAAGACTTGATTTTTTTTACCCAAAATCTGAAGTTGTTTCTTAATTTTGGCGAGAAGTAACAAGAGCCCTACGCTATCTGGGAAGGCAAGGAGAAAAGAACGAAGGGGATCCCGGTGCGGTAGAGACTGAAGAAATGCAGCCAGATTAAATATCGACTGCCCCGTCATAAAAAGACAAGGCGGCTGAATAAATTCCTCCCCATTGTCCGGCCAAATACTGCTTGAGGATCAGGATCTAACTGGGCGATACGTGTCTTAAACCATTAAATCCTTTTCCTAAACCTTTCCTCCTAGTGTTCATTGTGTCAGAAGGGCTGTTGTTGCATGCTTCAAAGAAGAAAAGAAAAAATGTCACCTAAATAAAACTTTACTTGAAGAGGATACATTCCCCCCACAATCCTCCCATACCACATTTTACTTAAATTCTGCATTTTATAGAGCAACATCTAAATAAATTAACAGCACAAACTCCGCTGATTTCAGTGGGTATTTGCATGTGTGTAAATGAGCCTGGGGAAATCAGGCTTTCTTTTCATTTCCAAGAGCAGGGAACAAGATAAATATTTTAAAAAGCTCTTAAGGAACTGCTTTAAAGATCGGGGTGTCCGAAGAATAGAGCAGCTTAGCCACACTGCTTTCACTAAAATCTGAAAGCACTTCCAGCGCGTCACAATAACACGCCCGTCAATCCCTGCATCCTCCGTGGGATTTCTTAGCTGAACTTTCCCATGTGTTTGGGTTTTTAACTTTGTAGACTTAAAATGTTTTTATTACCTAAAGAAATGCAGAAAGGGATCTATCGTGATCTATATTGATCCATAGTGACAATTACACGTGTCCTCTAGATTTCAGGAAGAAAAAACCCCGAGGAGGATTTTTAAGAAGGAGTTGTATAAAAAGCACTTTACAGTTCTTTCCAAAAATCTTGTGTCCACCGCACTCTTTGTGGAGGACGGTTATTCCTCTGCCCTCTTTCCTGAAAGAAGCTACCTCTCCGGCCCTTTGCACATACATACATACATACATACATACATACATACACACACCCCGAAATACACATATGCTGCAAGGAACGGGCCACAGCGCCTGGCTTGCCTTGCTTTGTACCTACCCATAGATTGCATCCTTGTCCCGCTTCAAGGCGTCATTGACAGCCGATCCCATGCTGGCCGGCATGACATTAGGGTGCGGGGCATGGGCTCCATAATGCTGGCTGGCATGCAGTGGCGGCCCGTGGTTCAAATGGTGTACTGGGGGGATCGGCCTGGGGGCGTGAGGGTCTCCATACATGGAAGCAGGTACCCCTACTCCGTCCATCCCGCCGTAATGAGGCAGCTCATCGTACTGTCAAAAAGAAAATGGGCCAGAAAAGGAAGGAAACAGAACCAGAAGAAGAGGGAGAGGGAGAGAGAAGAAAGCGAGAAAGGGGGGGAGAGAAAGGGGGTGAAAAGGGGAAGAAATAAACAAAAACAAAACAAAAAGAACAGAAGTCAGAAGGAGAGTGAAGCACCCAGGTAAAGTCAGACAAAACAGAGCAAAACTACAAACCGGGACCAGCCACAACAGAGAGGAAAGCGATACAAAAACGGAAATCAAAATAAAAAGTGCAGTCGACAGAGCTGGGGGGGGGGGGGAGAGAAGGCTAAGGGAAGAAGGGGGCAAGGAATGTGTGTGTGTGAGAGAGCCGGTTGTGGGGAAAGCTGTATCGAGGGCAAAATACGGGAAGGGGAAGTGTGAAAGGGAAGAAGGAGGAAACCGTCTACGAATGAGAGGAGACGGGGCCGCAGATAAACGAACACCCCACCGGCGACCAGATTAACGCTACGGAGTGGGAAGGGTAAACAAGGCTGAAAAGGGAGAGAGGAGAGTGCGCGAGAGGAAAAGGGAGCAAATAACCTGAAAGTTACCAGAAACATTATTTAGTCGCAAATCCCCCTGGTCCTTGTCAAAATCAGAGATAAACCAAGCAGCCAAATGTAGCTGTATTTCCTAGGCAGCGGCAGCAACAGCCACAGCAGCAGAAGCGGCGGCGGCAGCAGCAGCAGCAGCAGGCAAAACCTTCCCCCTTGTAAACCGCGCGCCACTGAGCAGTTAGAGAGGAGCAGGGAAATCGCGCTGTTGGGGGAAAAGCTACAGAGGAAAGAAGCGTGGAACAATTGCACACGCACACACGCGCACACACACACACAGAGGGAGACACACACACACACACACAGAGGAGAGAGAGAGAGGGAAAGAAAGAGACATAGAGGCACACGCACACACAAAACCGGTGAATAATTTTCGCTGCTATTTTGTTTTGTTTCTCTAAATAGTGGCCGCCATGAGCAGCAGCAACGGGGAAAGAGCAAATCCGACAGGCCCCTCTTAAGAAAGGATTTATACGTAAGGTAAGTGCTGGAGATTTAAACCTACCCTTTGCGCCATCAGTCTGCGCTCCAATAAACTCCGGGATGTGTCCTATATTTAATATCCCAGTCCAGTAACAACACCAACAAAGTGACTGAAGAAGAAGGAAAGGAAGAAGAAGAAGAAGAAGGGGGGGAAATCCCCTTTTCCCTCGTTTCTCCGACCAACTTATAGAGTTCTCCAATGCGCGTAAATATTCATAAAGACAATCGTTACAACAATAAAAAATAAGGGAAAAAATTAACCACGTAGAGTTTGTCTGTTTCCCCAGCGTACTCTTCTTTATTTCCCTTTTCTGTGCCT
Source organism: Erythrolamprus reginae (assembly GCF_031021105.1). Taxonomy (NCBI): domain Eukaryota; kingdom Metazoa; phylum Chordata; class Lepidosauria; order Squamata; family Dipsadidae; genus Erythrolamprus; species Erythrolamprus reginae. The sequence goes on from NC_091950.1 coordinate 80,368,244, forward strand.
TTCCTTTTTTTTTCTTCCTTTACGTAAAAAAAAATAGGACGGTGTTTTAAAAAAATAAAATAAACATAAAAAGTCGTCAAGCCCCACACTGAAGGTTACGATCGGCCCGTCAGCAACCCACATGTAACCAAACTGTCGTGTCTCATGGCTTTTTGCCACTCCAGCTGTCAATCAAAGCCATGGAATGTCAAGGTAGTGAATGAATGATGGCTGATGATGATGAAGAAGAAGAAGAAGAAGAAGAGGAATCTTTTTAACCTCGGGTTCTTCTCTCAGTAAGTCCGCGTTTGGGGTTTTGCTTGTAGGAACGCTATAGTTTCTTTAAAAAACAACAACACCAAACTACCGGGAGGGGGAGGGTGGGGTAGGATACGACGAAAAAATGGAAGAGTTTTCAAAAAACGTGGACTTCCTCCGTTCTTTTTGTGTGTGTGCGTGTGTATGTGCGTGCTTGGGTGAGTGTGTGTGCGCGCGCGTTGTTGTTGTTATTTTTTCTCTCTCTCTCCTTTTCCCCCTCCCGGTAGGTATTTTGTCTCCCTCTTCACCTCTCCCTCTGAGATGAGTGAGTGTCAGTAAGTGTTGGCAGGTTGGCTGCTGGCTGGCTTATAGAAGAGGCTCAGTTTTGCGGCGCTTGATCGGCGGGAGAATGAAATGACGGAACCCGGAAGTAGTGGTGGCCATAGCCAGTCCTACAAGAGAGAGACACAGACGCGGGGAGAGGGAGAGAGAGAGAGAGAGAGAACGGGCGAAAGCGCGCTTTGCAGCCCTGCGATCTGCAGCGTGTGCAATCGGGGGCTTGTTTCCACGCCGCCCGGGGTGGGTGGGTGGGGAGGGCGGGGGGGGGGGGCGATGCAGGCGCCTTCAGAAATCTCCAACCCAGCCGGCTCGCTTTTCCAAATAGGCGCGGAAAAGTGGAAGGATACAGAGCAGGAGGAGGAGGAGGAAGAAGAAGCAAACGGAGGAGGAGGAGGCGAAGCAGGAGAGAGAGCCAAGAGAGAGAAGGGGGGGAGGTGGGTGCCTGCGTGCGTGCGTGGGAACTGCAAACAGCCCGGAGGGGGTTAAAAAAAACCTATCCTAGAAGCCTAGATCTGTCGCTTTTTTTTTTTAATGGAGAGATATTTTTTTTACCCTTCGACATCCTCCTTTGCCTGGCCGCGCTGCTTAGCCATCGCTCCGCCTCGGCCTTTTCTTCGGAGGGGAACTCTCAGTCCTGCGAGGGGGTTCAGTGTCCGGGAGAGAAGAGCCGAAGGACAACTTGGGGCAGCGGCGAACGTTTCGGAAAGAGCAAAGTTGTTCCGCCAGCGGAAACTCCTCGCCTGCCTTTAAACAAAGTCCGCCATCCTCGCCAGCAGAGTGCAATTCAGAGAGCTCGCCTGCACGCCGCGCGTTGCCTTCCCGGGGTGTGTGTGTGTGTGTGAAACTCGCTGCCTTTCGCGGTTGCCGTTACTCTAGAATCATTTTTTCCCCCTGGAGGGGAGCGCTCCGCTCGGCGCCCTTTGCTCTGTGCTCGGTTCCGGTCTGCTATTGCTGTGGCTGTTCCCTCAAAGTCGCTGTATTAGGCGGGGTCTACGCTGGGGATGGAGAGAGAGGGAGAGAGAGAGGGAAGGGAAGGAAATGAGAAAGAAAGGGAAAGGGAAAGAAATGGAAGGGGAGGAAGGAAAGAAAGAAAGGGAAGGAAGGAAGGGAATGGAAAGAAGGAAAGGAAAAGAAAGGAGAGAAAGGAAAGGAAACAAGAAGAGGGGAAGGAAAGGGAAGGAAATGAAGGGAAAGGAAAGGAGAGGAAGGAAAGGAAAGGAAAGGTCAAGGCATCTTTTTAGGCTGGGCTTTGGTGTTGCTTGGGCTTTACAAACCGAAGGGAACATTCCCCTTTTCGCTTTTATTCCAATTTTTGGGGTGTGTGGGTGTGTATTTATATATGTGTATATGTGTGTGTGTACACACACACTATACCTTTAACTGGGATGGTTGTTGTAATTCTCTGTTCCAAACAACATAAAGACGCAGCTATTGTTGTAGGTATTATTTCGCTATACACAGTGATAGTTCTGCAGAATTAAGGCGACGGGGTCCCCTGGTTCCTTAACTACCAAGTGAACTTTGGAAAACACCCCCTCCCCGTAGACTTTCGTGGTCCGTCTCTCTCTCTCCCTCCCTCCCTCCCTCACAAGCGCTACCTACGACGTTAATTTTGGTGAGGGGTGTGCGTGTGCGCGCACAGGCGCGCTTGTGTAGCGGCCTCCTCCAATCGCTTTGCTGGAACCGCAACATGCCTTACCTCAGAGTAGTCAATTACCAAAGCTACCCGAGATCATCAATCATGGGGGGGAATGCTTCAAGTTAAGGGGGAGGAGCAATGGTCAAACTATTGATTGCTGCAGTTTTGTACTCTCCCTCCCTCCCTCCTGCTCGCTCTCTCTTTCTCACTCTCTCACTCTCTCTCCCCGCACATAAAATCTAAACCAGACTATCCTGGTAATAGTGGGATTTATCAATGATTATGAATCTCCTTGTGAACGTTACGGCCTCGTACATACTTTGGCGGCGGCGCATTTTATTTAGACTGGATTCCCGGCGTGGAAAAGGGAGTTTGAGGAGAAGGGGCAGGACAGGACGGGAGACCCGTTTCTCAAGGGGCAGATTTTCCGCTGGGGGGGGGGGGGGAAGAAGAAAGAAAAGTTGGGGAGGAAAGACAAAATCCGCCCCAAGGCGCGGAAAGGGAGGGAAGGAAGGAACGAGTCTTTAAAAAAAAAAAAAACCAACCAAAAATGCAGCCAAATCTTTTTCTCTGGGCTGAGGGCACTTTCGCTCCCGAGGTCAACGGAGCTCTCCAAAATGACGAATGATTGAGTACCTGCGATGATGATAGTGATTACCGGAGCAATTAAACAGTTTGACGAAATGAGCCATCGCAACAATGCTGGCTGCGGGATGGCAGAGCTCGCTTATAAAGAAAGACAGAGCAGAGAGGGGGGAGACATTGAGGAACGACGGGAGAGAGAGAGAGAAAGAATGAGGAGAGAGAGGGACGCCAGGAGACAGAGAAAGAGAGAGCAAAAAGAAAGAAAAAGAGAGAGAGCAAAAAGAGAGAGAGAGAGGCTTGAGGAAGGCCGCCGGGTAACGGTGAGCGCTTTAGCCTGGCGAGCTTCGTCGTAGCTTGAACTGGCAAGGCGAATAGAGCTGGAGGGGAAAGAACCGGCGAGACTTTTGCGCGCTCGTTTGAAGCGCCGAAGAGCCACCTTTGGGGTTGGTGGCGGTGTGGCAGAAAAGAAGGGAGGGTTTTTTTCCTGCTTTTACTTGTTCTACCCCCTCCTCCCCTCCCCGCTTTTCCTTTCTCTTCTTCTAGAAGACCTCTTCCGAGATGAAAGCGATTCTTAAAGGAGCGGCCCGCCACCCTCCCGTGGCCGGTTCGGCCGGCTTTGCGCGCAGAAAGGTGAGCTTTAAAAAACCGCCCCTCGGTACTACGGCGCTTTCTTTCAAAATCGGTTCCATTGCAAAAAGAAAAAAAGAGAGGACTTATTCGGGGGGCCAAAGGGGGTGGGCAGTCCTACCATATTTTCTCCTCTGTCGTAGAAATCGGTAACGCGCTTCAAGACATTCTTGGTAATGAATACTTTGGCTAATCCTTTAGGTGCCCGGAGACCTATAGAAGCAGCGGGTTATGCAAATCCTTTCCTACTTTTTTTTTCTTTTTTGCAGCTGAACCAGACTTAAGGGGTTGCTTTAAAAGAGATCTACTTTGTCAGGGGTGGACTTTCCTTCTCTCCCCCCACCTTCTTTTCCCGAAAATGTCGCTTTCCTAAATTTTTGGGGAATCGCCTTGTTGCAACATCGTCAACCCAATTCCTCCTTTTAAAAAACTGTTTTCTATTAAAAACAGGCAAGGGGGGCGGGGAAAACATACTTGCGACAGGGACTATATATGTCTCAGTTTAGATTCATTTAGCAAGAAATGGGAACGGCTTTGCCGCCAGATTTTCCCCCCCCCTTTTAAATGCAGCTCCAAGAACAACTTTCTAAGGATGGATGTTATTGTACTTTCTGTATTAAGGATGGGTGTATTGAGCAGAGTAAATGAATATTATTGCAAAAAGATCTCATTATATCACTTAAACCTGTATAACAAAAGCCTTTAAAAATCTAAAAAGTTACCGGGAGGAGATATTTGCAGGCTCCAGTAAAGCTTCTTTCATTTCTGTTTCTCCCCTCCTTAAATGAACCATTCCTGTTATATTTCAGTTCTATTACAATGCAAGGAGATTTTATATATATAAATGCAAGGAGATTATATATATATATAAAGTTTCCTGGGATATTTGAAGTTACCCTGAAAAGAAGGCCACAAATAAAAAATTGCTAAGTACTGTATTTCATTCTTTGTGACAAATCTAAAACAACAACAAAAATATTTCTTTCATATATTTTTTGATGAAAAATCTAAAACAAATATTTGTCACATGTTTGTAAGAAAACTTCAGGAAGGTATCTGAGCTCACTAATTGTTTTAATTTAGAACCAGCCATTAATAAATATAAATAATACTTATGTAATTAATTTTGGAATTCTAAATCAAATTTAAAAAGGGAAAAAATAATGACATTTGAAGGAGGTTGTTGCAGATTCAAGACAATATAATATTGGTCTTGAAGCTGTGAATTCTTATTGCATTCCTAAGCAAGTTTCTTCAGAAATCAGCCCCTCAATTTTCAGTGGGACTTTCTCCTGGAACTGCACCTATAATGAATTTTAAGATAACTGATCTTGTTGCGAAATGCAAAAATATTTTTAAAATCCCAAGTAATGACAGTCATCATCATCACCATCATCAAATTAGGAACTCTGTGTAGAAATGTATCTCTGTCAAACAGTTCTTCTTCCAACCCCACAATCCAGTTTCTTTCTTTCTTTCTTTCTTTCTTTCTTTCTTTCTTTCTTTCTTTCTTTCTTTCTCTCCCTCTTTTTCTCTCTCTCTTTCTCTCTCTCTCTTTCGGCTGGAAATGGTTTTAACAGGCGGTAAAATTTCATCTTGTGGTGTCAAATTGGGGTCAGTTTGGGGTGAGGGTTCTCAGTGTCCCGGAAGGAGCTGTCCAGCTGTGTTAGGATTCATTAAGGGCAAAAGATCCGTTTCAAGAAAAACAATAGAGAGACAATCAGTGGGCTAAAGATCCTCTCCAATTTGCTTTTAGCAAGCGTGCTAGGACAAATATAAATAGTGAGACCCAGCATCTCTTCAAATTTCCCCAACCAGTTTCTTTTTTCTTAGGGAAAAATCAAAGTGTATTTTTGAACAACCAAAGCATTGTAACGGATGATAACATCTTGACCATTGGGAAGCCTTTTTATTATTTTTTAAAAATATGCTTTCTTTTTGCAAAGGTGACTCGTCCAACAGGTAACACGGTCGATTCTGAAAGTGTATTTGCGTTTTTATTTCACATTTGCTTTTGGGGTGGGTGGGGGGAGGAAGTGCCCTGTAAATAGAAAAAGACTTGGAGAAACTAGGCTGAGATGAGATATTAATAGAAATCCAGAAATACTATTGTTTTACTGCTATTGACACAGTCTAATAGATGCTCTCTGGAATCGTGGATTTAGAATTTCTAACTGTAAAAGTCTATACAACTAATTAAATTCATGTGGCTTAAATCCTCTTAGCTGTTTTTACATCCCTTAGCAGCTCACCACCCCATTGGAAGGACAAATAACTTCCCCTGTAATCTTGTTTGTAACTTTATTCAGTGTTTGTTTGCCAGAATGAAGGGTTTTCCCCCCTTTTGCTTTTGGATTAGGCAAATAACATTTGAAGATATACCCTTTGGTTTTTTTCATAGGATTGATGGCTATATTTCAATAATTTACTTTGAACTGTGACTAAAAATAGAGCGATGACAAACAAATCAGATCAAAGACAGGGATTGTTTAAAAGTTTAGGCACCTCCTAGTTTTTCTGAATTTGGAAGGACATTTCAGTATTTTCTTCTTCTCTTTCCAAATTCTGCCTCTAAACACAGAACCTAAGTCCATGGATTAGGGATGTCCAGAGAATGCCATAGACAAAACTTAGTGCACATATTCACATTCTTTTCCTTCAGCTGAAATTTACATAGTTTAGTTTCTGGACTAGACTGGGCTATTCATTGGGCTTTGATGATTTCCCTCCTATTTCTGCAAGGGAAGAAATTAAATTCTGTAATGAGTTTCTCCCTCCACACACACCTTCAACCCTCTGCACTGCAGACAACCAAAGATCATTCTGCTCTGGCAAATAAATGCAGAATAAAACGTTTAACTTAATCTAGGAAGATGCTAATATGTTATCTTTATAGCGACTCAGTTCTCTGCCTTTTGAAACGCTACAGGTAGGAAATACTTCTTTTTTCTTCCCCCCTTTTTTCATTTTCTCACCTTGTGACTTATCCCCCCTCCCAAAAAAAATCCTTTCCTTCCACAAAAGTCAAGCCTTACTCATCAGGTGAACTCTTACTGACCTCTTTTCCAGGGCTCTCTGGAAGCTCTTTTAAAGCTGGTTTAAGGAGGGCCCTCGTTAAATTACTTCTTTGGACCTTTTCTTTCCCTTTCCTTTTTTTTTTTCTTCCCTTCCTTTTCGGTTTCAAAATCAACACGGACTCCAGTTTCTTTTATTCGCTTACAACCCTCCATTATACTTCCCAAACACTCCTAGGAATTAACAAGGCACTTGTGGAGTGGGTTTGCCCTCCCTCCCTCTCTCTCTCCCTCCCTCTTTTACTTCTTTATCTCTCCTGTTTATTCTGTAAAGATCCCACTGAAGCCAGAGGAGCGCTTTCAATAAACAGCCCTCTAGCGCTATCTGGCGGGGCTCCAACCACTTCAGCAAACTTTCAGCTTTCCCCCCGGCTCTTCAAGGCGGGCCACTTCCCTTCCTCACCCCCCCCTCCCCAATTTCGCGCCGCCGCCGCCGCCACCACCACTTCTCCTTTGTACCGGTAAATGGCTACACAACTGGAAGTCGTTTTCGAAGGTGCTGATGCTCCGCTGGGTTCCAAAGCGAGAGTTCACTAACCGCAGAAATGTCAGAAGATTAGAAACAGGCTTTTGCGGCTTTCTTTTGCCTTCCCTCCCTCCCTCGCCCTCTCCTTCCTCTCTCCCCTGGAATGGGGTCCGTTTTATCATCTTCGTCACCGCCACCACCACCGCTACCATCATCTCCTCCTCCTCTTAGGTGTCTTAGTTTCTAGTGTTCCGAAATCCATGGTAGGATGAGGAGGAGGAGGATGGGGATGATGAGGAGTAGTAGTAGTATTATAATATTATATTATTATTATTATTATTATTATTATTATTATTATTATTATTATTATTATTATTATTATTACTACTATTATTTAGATTTGTATGCCGCCCCTCTCAGTAGACTTCTTGTTCTTCTTCTTGTTGTTCTTGTTGTTCTTTTTCTTCTTCTTCCTTTTCTTATTATTACTACTACTATTACTACTACTACTATCATCATCATCATCATCATCATCATCATCATCATCATCATCATCTCCCCGACGCCTCGTGAAAGGCGCTCGTGAAATCCCGTCCCTGTTACCCGTTGAACTTCTTTAGACAGCGCCGGACTTTGTGGCATAAGATCACACACACACAACCATCGCCTCCCCCCCCCCGCCCGCTTTGCTTAAATGCAAACCTTGTCCTCGGGTTGAGGGCAAGGGGGCAGCCGGGCCTTTTGTATTTCTAGATTCGGAGGAAGGAAGGGATCCCAGAACAATTTTCGTTTTCCCAAGTCCGGATCCTTGGAGCGGAAAGGAGTGTGTTCGTGTGTGTGTGTGTGTGTGTGTGTGTGTGTGTGTGTGTGTGTGTGTGTGTGTGTGTGTGTAAAGCTATTCCTTAAATTCGAAAAGGGTCCCCCGGATAAAGTTAGCTCGGCAGAAGGGCTGCTTTGATTCCTGGCAAAAAGAGCTGCTCGATTCATTTTTTTTAAGCGGTTCGGTGTCAGGAAATTCAGATTTCTTTGGACCCAAGAACATCTTAGCGCTCCCAGCCTGCCCCAAAAAAGGACTCGGGAATATGAGGTCGCCTTCTCCCTTGGGTCGAATGGATTCTCAGCTAGCTTTGCGTATTTAACTTGCCAGGAAAGTCTGCCCCGGTCCAATGGGCTTCTCTGTCTTCGGAGGAGACCCCCGTAGCCTTGCGCGTAAAAGGTGGTGTTTTGGATCGCGCCGGAAAGAACCGGATCCCATCTCCCACAGACTCCTTGACCACCCACCTACCCAAGGGCCCATCTGCAGAAAGGAAGCCCCATTGGGGTGGGGGGGCGAAATGACGGAATTGGGTCCGTCGGTTTCAGTTCGGGAAAAAGACAAATTGGCTCCGAAAATACCCGGTCAGTTTCTAGAGAAAAAACATAGAGACAGAAAAAGGGAAATGTACACTTTATGGTCAGTCATGGAAACATAGAAGACTGACGGCAGAAAAAGACCTCGTGGTCCCTCTAGTCTGTCCTTACACTACATCCTGGGTTTTATTTTAGGATGGATATATGTTTATACCAGTCCCGTCCATCTCTTTATCTCTGCAAGTACTCGGGTCGCCTGGTTGCATTTTTCATTTGCTTTTTAATGAATCCCCCACCCCTCGGTGCCCTGCGTGGAGAAAGTAACCCTGACGGGTTTGTGCTACTTGCAAATAAGGGCCTTTGGGTGACGGCCCTGCCGAGGCCAAACTCCGCTGTAATTAATTGAAAACAGTTATTAGGCCGTCAATTGGCAATGGCGTAAATAATTACGATAGTTTTTTTCTTTTTACTTAAAACTGACCGGTCACCTGCGGTGGGAGGGGAGGGGAAGAGAAGAGAGGGAGGGATCGATTCAGAGGTGTATATATATAAAAAGATGGATCCAAAACATCAACACCGATTATGTGAAATTTTATTTATTTATTTAATTCGACTTCTATGCCGCCCACACCCGAGGGATTCAGGGCGGCAATATAAATAGTGCAGTCGAATCATTTAAATACAAGGGTTAAATGAGGTTCAGAAAGGAAGTGTTCTTTAATAGGAAAGTGAACACAAGAACCAGAGGGGACATGAGGCTAGTTGGGGGAAAGATCAGAAGCAACGTGAGAAAATATTATTTTACTGAAAGAGTAGTAGATGCTTAGAACAAACTTCCAGCAGACGTGGCTGGTAAATCCACAGGAACTGAATTTAAACATGCCTGGGATAAACACATATCCATCCTAAGATAAAATACAGGAAATAGTACAAGGGCAGACTAGATGGACCATGAGCTCTTTTCCTGCCGTCAATCTTCTACGTTTCTATGTTTCTAAATTATTATTTTTATTATTGCTTCCATCGGTTTCAGGGTCTGCAAAAGTACAACGCTCCCACGTACAATTTATGTTATCCATCCTGTCAAAATCGTCGTGTATTATTACAGCGGGGTCGTAATACATTTCGGAGTTCTTCATTTAAGTAACATCAACGACTTTTCTTCGAACCTGTCTGCCACAACTTTGCCTTCTCTCCAGAAAGAAAACCTGAGAAACTCGTGGCAAAGTCCTCGAAGGATGCCGGGCTTTTAAAAAAAAAAAAAAAAATTCCAGCAGAAGTAGAAAGTCAAGCCAACCGTTTTAGGGGAAACTTAAGTCCCGCTTTCTTGCCCGCAGGAAGCCCTCGCCTGGCCCGTGGAAATCTAGCCCGTCGGACGTCGCTTTCGAGCCCAACCTCTTTGGGCCTCTATAAGCCAATCTAGTCCGGCTACAGAACCTTAAACCCGCAAAAGGAGCCGCGGCAGACCAGGCGGTCATCTGAATCCCTGGAATTGGCGCAGGGATATCCGAACCGCGTTTCCCCCCAAAAAACCACGGCTGAGCCGGCGAAGCACAGTGCCTTCGGCTATCACCTGAGCTCGACGGCTCCGCCGTGGAGAACCAAAGCGCCCAGGGCGCAGCGACACCCCCCCCCCCCCCCCCGTGCCAAGCGAGTCGCGGATACCTCCGGAGAGTTTGGGGGGAAAGGCTCCCGTGGCTCCGCGCAAACCGCCTCTTAAAATGCCCTGCAGGCTTTCCAGAGGATGTGCGCGCCCCGGGTCTCCAAAGCTGCCCCGGGCTGACTTTGAGCGCTTTCCACGCCGGTCTATCGCGGTCTATCGCTTTCCACGCCGGTCTAAAGAGAATGTGGGGTGAGGGAGAGGAGAGGCGTAGGCGGGGGGCATTTTTCGCTGAGTTCTTGGGGATTTTGGGTCGAGTTTCTGCGCAGACTTTAGCCGCAGAACACCTTCCCGGACCCATATGCCTGAAAAGTCTGAAACTATACTTGGCTCTACCGAGACCGTCCTTCTTAACCATTCCCTTGATCGTACCTGTGTAATGCGATGTTTTGTTCTTTCTTCCCTTTCAGGAATTTGCAAAAAGAAGCTGGGTGGTGGGTTTTAGTTTATTCCACTTACTCTCTTCCCCGAACAATACTTCCTTTCCTTTCCTTTCTCCCTTCCTCCCTCCCTTCCTTTCTACTCCCTCCCTTCCTTCCCTCCCTCCCTTCTTTCCTTCCTTCTTCCTTCTTTCCTTTCCTTCCTTCCCTTCCCCCCTCCCCCCTTTCCTTCTTTTCTTCCTTCCCTCCTTCCCTTTTTTCCCTTCCCTTCCTCCCTAGGGAGGGGGAAAGGTTCGGGTTTCCCACAGATGGTTTCCTCTCTACTCAGCGGTGTCCAAGAACTCCCCAAGAAATCTCAAATTGAGAAGCGGGCCAAAATGAAAAGAGCCGCTTATCATTTCGACAGGAGCTTGCTTTATGGGTGTTCTTCCCCATCCCACCTTTTTGTTTTTTGTTTTGTTTTGTTGGCGAGGGAGAAGCAGAAAGAGAAAATTATCCATCCCTGGGAGGGATGGGTGGGTGGCGGCGATAGTCACAAACTCCCTCTTTTTCCCTTTAAAAACTTTATGGCGTGCGGAACGGAGGAACGGGGAGGCTGGAGACAACAGCTCTCCTGTGAAACGGGGACAGAAGCGAAGGGCTGTTGAAAAAAAAAGGGGGGAGGCACCCACCATCCGCTCTCCAAATTTTATCCCAGGTTCAGTCCTGGGTCTTGGAGCAGAGAAGAAACAAGGGTTCCAACTCTCCCCCCTCCCCAATTATCCCTTAATCGGCTGGCAGGTTGGCAACAAAATGATGCCATTAAACATCAAAGACATGCTCGGGACTTTATCTTTTTTTTAAGCCATAAGAGGATTAATTTCTGTAATTAGAGCGGGAGGGGGGGGAATATGTACGTAAATAAGTATCGTTCTCCCCATCTTTCCCTCTTGATCTCAGAGGATTATTACCGGCGGTCCTAACGGGGGCGATTCTTCGAGTGTCGCGTTTTATATTTGACAAAACGAGGAAAAGAGGACTTGGGGACGCCGGGTGGCGTCTCCTGTGTCCCCCCGCCCCCCGGAAAACCCGAGCATCCAACAGCGGTGCGGACAGATGCTAGAATAAGGCTGCTTTTCTTCCCCAAGACCGGAGGGAGAGGTTAATTTGGGAGGGTCAGCTGTGTTTGCCTTTGTTGGTCTTGTCTCCACTCCCCCCACCAGCCCAGCGCCTGTCTCCCCAAGCTCAAGGCAAGAGTTTCGTCCTCCGCACCCCCCCCCTCCAGAAAAATCCCCGCCTGACCTTCCTTCCTAACCTGTATGAATACCTCGTTTACCTAATGACTTTGTGTCAGGCAGGCAGCGGGTCGCTTTCCGTTTTTAACCTTTCCCATTGCTGCAGTAAGCATTCCGGGCGATAATGAATGGCTCTTGGAGGGGGAAAAAATCGATGCCCGTTTTATGAGCCCTGACAAAACTGGAGATATGGACACCTGCTTTTCAGGAACGTGGCCTCACCTTCACGGAGTGGCCTCTTCCTCGGGCCCGATTCGAAACTTCTTCTCCAACCCCGGTCCCTAAAACTTCCCTCTGCAAAAGTGTCCTCAGGTAGGGTGAAAGAAAATATATTGCTCAAAAAAATAAAGGGAACTGTTAAACAACCTAATATAACTCCAAGTAAATTAAACTTTTGTGAAATCAAACTGTCCACTTAGGAAGTAACACTGATTGACAATTTCATTTTGTTGTCAGCACATTCAACTTTGTACAGAACAAAGTACAGTATTCAATGAGAATATTTTATTCATTTAGATCTAGGATGTGTTATTCCCTTTATTTTTTTTGAGCAGTGTAGAATGGAATGGATTGGAATGGAATGGATTGGAATAGAATAGAAATAGAATAGAATAGAATGGAACAGAATTCTTTATTGGCCAAGTGTGATTGGACACACAAGGAATTTGTCTTGGTGCATATGCTCTCAGTGTACATAAAAGAAAAGAGACATTTGTCAAGAATCGTGAGGTACAACACTTAATGATTGTCATAGGGGTCAAATAAGCAATGAAGAAACAATATTAATAAAAATCTTAGGATACAAGCAACAAGTTACAGTCGTACAGTCCTAAGTGGGAGGAAATAGGTGATAGGAATGATGAGGGGAAAAAACCTAATACAGTAGTGCAGACTTAGTAAAAAAGCAGAAGTGCAGACTTAGTAAAAAGTTTGACAGGTAAAAGCGAAGATAATGCCCCCAGTGATGCGATGCCCACCAAAATCACCTGGAGTTTCGATAGCAATAGCATTTAGATTTATATACCGCTTCACAGTGCTTTACAGCCCTCTCTAAGCGGTTTACAGAAAGTCAGCATATTGCCCCCCAACAATCTGGGTCCCCATTTTTACCGACCTTGGAAGGATGGAAGGCTGAGTCAACTTTGAGCCTACTGAGATTCGATCTGCCAAACTTCTGGCAGCTGGTGATCAGCAGAAGTAGCTTGTAGTCCTGCATCTTGTGGACACCATTTTGACTTTTTTGACCCCCTCCCTGCAGACAATCCTGTGGTAGTAAACTTTTCTCGAGTCCAGCCTGACCAACTGGCAGGTGGTTTCTTGTGCTCCTCATTTACTTGATGCGATTCAAAATTAGTTTGCCATTTTCCCATCTTACAGCATTTCCTCTTGGTCTCCCATCCAAATGTTAACCAGATGTAACCATGCTTTAGTGCGGCTGAGCAATGTTGATACCAAGGATAGGAAATTAACGAAGTGGTTTCTTTTGTTGGCTTAAATGAACAAATGGATCTAAGCTAAGTAAGTCCCAGAATGCAGAAGGATTTCAAAGCAAAGGCTTGGCTGACAGAGATGTGCAGCAGTATTAAGTACTGTTCAGTACTAAATTGATATTAATGAATATTAGTGATAAATTGATATTAATGAATATTAGTGATGAGCATCAGTATTAATTGAGGCATTTTCCCCAGGCAGAAATGCCTCAAAAAGGGTCTTAGCAAATTCCTAGTTGTTGCCGGCCTCCTTTTCTTTTTGAAAAAATATCAGTAATCCATTTGAGCCAGATGTCCCAGCCCATCTTTCCAAACACACTCCATCCCTTTCCTTAGTTACACAGCAACCCACCAACCCACCCACCCCAATCCCCACGTCCATCCTTCCGGGAAAACAATGCTGGTATTCTGTGTCATCCTTCCAAGGGCTTCTGATGGCAGGATTGGGTTGTCAAATAAACAGGATCTGGGGCAGGAAGAGATGCTGGGGGTTGTGATGACACTGGAAGGTGAAAAACAATTCTTAAATAGCCTGTCTCTTTCTTTAAAATAAAGCTCTGGTGAGTTCTTCGTTTTGACCATTTAGCTTTCATTTGGTCTCTTAACTCGCTTTCAGTTCAGGCAGAATAAAGAAACTTGAACCTATAACTATGGCAAACAGAAAGGGGAGGGGAATTCCTCTCCAACCACATCCATTCTTGAGTAAACAAAACAAGCCAACATCTGTGGTGAATGTCTGGGACCCTTCAGACTTGCTGTTATCTGCTTGGTGTCAGTCAGAACTGAGAATAGTTGCAAGCCTGTTTACCCTATTCAATTGTTTTTTTCAAAAAAAAAAATACACTTATAACTATACGTTTTATTTTCTTTCACAATTTACACTAACCTTGTTTTCTTGGAACAAACTTCCAGCAGACGTGGTTGGTAAATCCACAGTAACTGAATTTAAACATGCCTGGGATAAACATATATCCATCCTAAAATAAAATACAGGAAATAGTATAAGGGCAGACTAGATGGACCATGAGGTCCATCAATCTTCTATGTTTCTATGTTTCTTTTCCTTTTGAGATGCTTGTGCCCTTAAGTTTTGACCTGACATTTGCTTTGGCACTGATCCTCACAAAAAAGTGGGTACTGGAGGTGGGGTTGAGAAGATTACACAATCTAGTGATAGTTTTTTTTACAAAAGTATTCCTAGGAAAGTTTAGACCAAGTTTAGACTAAGTTTAAATCAAAGGTAGGGAACTGGCTAAAGGCCCGAATGATTTATATCCTTGAGTCAATTCACAGCCTAATTGAAATCTCTCTCTCTCTCTTTCCCTCTCTCTCTCTCCCTCTCTCTCTTTCCCTCCCTCCCTCTCTCTCCCCCCTCTCCTTCCACCACATCCTCTCCCACTCTCCTTCATTTATGGGCTATGCTATCCTCAGGAACCAGGATGCAGATTTGTTCACGGATCAGAAAAAGGAAAAAAAATAATTTCTTAATGTTGCAGCAGAAAGACAGAATGACTTACACCAATGTCTGCATCAGGTACCAAAATAATTTAACTGGAGTTGGGAATTTTGCTCCTTGACTTGAGGAAGGCCTTTGCTTCACACTCACATTTTATTTATTAGTGGCTCAGTATGGGGTGGGTGGGTGTTATTTACAGTTTATGAGAATTAGTTAAATGGAACTTGCACATGATCGAACTGTTAATTTCTTCATGTGCAATATAACTCACTACAAAACTATTCAATCCTATAAGAGTTTGAAGAACCTGAGAACAGGCAATCTTTTGTCTTTCCTGTACCATGTGTTTATCTGGAATACCAACCAAGAAAAATTCTTTTGAGAAGCACCAAAAGAAATGTGATATACACATGGAGTTTGAGCTTCCTTGATGACATTTTGCAGAATGCCATTCTTAGATCAGTGGTACACCTGGCTAAAAATTATCCAGAGAAGTGGGCTGAGAGAAGACCTGATTATGACTCAATTTCTGTCGTATGTTAAGAAGACACTCAAATACATGAGACCTTTAGGAGCTTGCATATCTAAGCCATTATACATTTTATATTGCCTGATATTAAATAAAATAAAGTAAAAGATATCTAGTAAAATAAACTTATCTATGTTTGAATGTTAATGATTAAACATTTGTAGAAAACATATCAGTGTATGGTGTGGTGTATGATTTTTTCCCCCTGCAATTCATCTCTACGACACTCCTTCAACTATTTATTATGAATCCCATTTTACAAGCATTTTACAGAATCTGTAACTTGTTCAAGGCCATTAGATAAAAATCCTTGACAGAAGTGTGGTTCTGATATTCAATTTTATTGGTACATGAATAAAGATGAAGAATCAGCTCTGTTGGTTTCTGAAGATAATTACTTTAGCTTGCTAGTATAAGGGCATATGTCCCCTTACTTTTGGAGCGTTCACATCCGTGCCTATTTAGAGGTAAGCACCATGGAGTTTAATGGCTTTAAGAATGATGCTTCAGTCCTGGAGATAAACCACATCATGAAATGTATTAGCAAAGCAATTTTTCACTCACTCTGACCAAAAACTATTGATTTTAATAGATTAGGATTGCAGTCAGAGGATTGTGACACATACATACATAATAATATAAATTCAATATTTAATGTAGGCAATAATGCTAAGTTATTTATTTTAAAATGACAAATTTCTTAACTATTCCAATGATTCATATACAACAAATAGTATATGATAATAGTATTATTGTGGCCAAACAAATATATCCTCAGTGGTAAAGTAGAAAAATATGTATATACAGTATATGTCTTCGGAGAGGGGCGGCATACAAATCTAATAAATTATTATTATTATTATTATTATTATTATTATTATTATTATTATTATAACATTTTATATTTTTTTCATGGCTTTTTTAAAAAAACAGTGCAAACACCATATTTTGGGGACTGGTTGTTCAACTTATTAAACATATTATCGCAAGGTGAAGATTTAAACATTACTTAAACTGGGGAGTTAAAAGTTTTAATTATTATACCCCCATTCTTAATTTTAGTTGAAATAGTCTAATTAATTCAATAAGGTATTCAAATAGTTCTTTTTGAAAATAGCCGCCTGCTTCACAATTTGCAACCAGTGAAGTCTATATTAAATATTCAAATGGAACCAGATCACAAGCTACACACATATCTTGTGAAATATGCTTGGGACACAGGTGGGTGGGGCAAGTGGGCGGACTTAAAGTATAATCATGATTGCCAGGAATCAAAGCCAATTTCAAATAACTGCATTTTTAAACATTTTGTTTAAAACAAAGTATGCCAAAGTGCTGCTTATTTTGTTGCAGGATAGGGCTTACAGGCAAATTAAAAGATATATTCAGGATATATGATGCTCATTGATTATTTCCTTTAGTAGTAAAGCAAAACAATTGGACATATTTTTTCTACAGAAGGTGCATTATATTCTTCTTTAAAACAACAAGCAAAAACTCTTTGTAATTAGCCAGTGCTGTACCCATGCAATCAATCCTTCTCTAGGAGAACTTAGAAAGAACTTGTAAAATTGGGATTTTAACATATTTTAAATTGGATTTATCATATTCAACTAATCTAAACAAATGCAAATTAGGGCAGCAATCCTATACAACTTTACTGTAGTTGGAAGTCAGTTCTATTGACATTCAGAAGATGAAAGTCTTTAAGGTTATAATATTGTACATCAAAATGATAGGCAGCTTGGTTGTATCAGTTGAATCCTATAGCCTATATTAGCAGAAAAGGTAACCAATGAAGTAAAAAAAACCCTAGATCTTATAAGCTTTCTTTTAATGTTAACAAAGAGAGAAATTTTGAGACTTAGCAGAAATAACCATATTTGCAGAAATAGCACACACATGAATTGCATACTAATGATTCTGAATGATAGGCAGTCAGAAATTATTCAAAAATAAAGTCTAGAAATCAACAAAGAGCAGGACCATGTCAAATAAAACAAATAAAATGGCAATTTGATTAGAGCACATTTCATAAATTGTGGTATAGCTTTGGTCTTGGTGGCAAATAAAAGAAGTCAATATTTTTTTTGTAATTTTATGTTCCATTCCTGCCATAATCTCGATTGTTCAAAATTTACCAACTGATCAAATTCCACTTTATCTCTCATTTAAAATAAATGATTTTACAAGTATTTTTACTGGCCAAAGTCTTCCATTCCCTTTGATTGCTTTGTTAAAGTAAAAAAAAAAGAAATATTAATAAATACAGACAAATCAATTAATATCCAGTAAAGTCCCATTCTTCTGTATGGAAACACATACCAAGGGAATACTTTGTTCCCTGACTATTGAGTGTTTAAACACTGTTTTCTTCTATGGTTACTTAAACTGTGATTTGTTAACTGTCATAATGGTCCTTTTTATACAGAACATTTACCTATATATTATAGGCTTATTAATCACAATGGCTAGGTGTGTACATCATGTTAAAATGAAACCAAAGAAACCATATTATGCCTGAGCCTGATGCCAAGTCACTTCAGGGAAATGAAGTTTCAATTTCTCTATTGTCACAGCCAGCCCTCCTCCTTCATTCAATCAAGGAAAAAAAATTATTTTACTCTGTGAAGCTTTCCCTGTACATGGGGGGGGGGGTGCAGCATCTGTCATGGATTGTGTTGGACCTTGGGTAAGGTGTAATTGGGCAAATATATATTACTTTGCTGATTGGAGGTACTGTATTAATAAGATAGGGACAACATGCAGAATAGGACTTTTGAAGATCTTTCTAAACTCCTTAAAAATAGCATCATTCTGCATCACATGGTGGAAAAAAGGAAGCTAAAAGTTTAGCATTGGCAACCTTCTGAACCACTGCCCAAATGCATATCCCATGGGGAGATTATTATTATTTTGCTTCTGAAGCCTTTGACTGAAACTGGCTCATTTTCATTTTGGTGTGTGTGTGTTCCCATCTCACATAATGCCAAATTAGGTTCTGGTTTTAGAAAGTTTGGTTTAAGATCTAAAACAGACAGACAGACAGTGACAGACAGACAGACAGACAGACATAACTTTCTTATATACATTCTTAACAAAATTCTATTGGAAATAATTAAAAAAAGAAAGGTGATTAGATGGTTGTTTAATATTACTTTGCAATCTAGTCTGAAGATACCATAAAAATGCTTATGAATAAGTTGTAACCCTTCTTGGTTAGATTACTGATTATTTACTGATCTAGGTACTGATCTAAAATTATATCCAATACAGATGATCCAACTGATGTTTACTGGAATATAAGCATCCAGTGAATCACACATGTTAGAGAGCAGCAAAATCTTTTCAAAGACAGACAGGATAGCCATTTCAATCCAAGTTCTCTTATTGGCCAGTTCTCCATGGTAGGAGGAGTTAGCCTCCAAGATATGACCTTATCTGATAGCCAATCGGGACTGAGTATTAGAAAAGTATAAATAGTGCCCTCCATCTTATATTCCCCCTCTTTGACTCAGTCCTAGTCCAGGATGCGTGCCTTTGCTTCCAGCAATCGCTTTAATCAAGAATTCCTTATTACTATCTACCTGTCATCTACCTTTACCATCCTTACTCGTAAGTCCCTTCCCCCTACGAGCTTCCCCAACATCAATCTGGTCTATAGTTGGGTTGAGGCAGATTTGGGATTTTCAATTCCAGCTGTTGCTCACTACTCCAGCTGAAGGACTGCTCATTCGTTACTGCCAGATGCCGGCTATGAGATGGGTGAAGTGGGATGAGGCCTGGCTGGGAGAAGATTAGCTTCACAGTGGATGGTGGTAATGTGGAGCAATAAGTTGGGCAGGTCTTAGTTTTGGGGGCTATGGCCACTATACAGGCTTTTGGCACCCTTCGTGATCGCCTGGACCTTTCAAATTAATCCTTGACCCGTTTTGATCAGGCTGGCAGCTTCTCCAAGCCTGGAGGGCCTGAATGGATGAATTAACGTGGCTATTTCAAAATAATAATGAACCTGAAGTATCAGAAGGAAATTCTTCTCATTGACAATAAGTTTTGTTGGGTTGAATTTTAATCATTTACGCATTGAAAACCAACAAACAACTATGTTTTGCAATGCATCTCCTCAACTGTTTGACATTCAGTTTTCTTCCTGGAATAATTCTGATGCAACATTTTTACTGAGTCAAATAAGGTAATTTTAACCGCAGTCTTTTAAAAAAAATTGTTTTATTTATTTATTTCTCTTTATTTATTGTTAGAGTTGAAAGGGACCTTGCAGGTTATCAAGTCCAACCCCTGCTCAAACAGGAAACCCTACACCACTCCAATCCAATTTTCTTTTCAATGCGCTGAGTGATGGGGCGTTCACAACCTCCACTGGGAGGCCTTTCCATTGGTTGATCAATCTGACTGTCAGGAAGTTCTTCATTTCCAGGTTGAATCTCTCCTTGGTCAGTTTCTTTTTTTAAATTTTTTTTTAATGATTTTATTTAACATACAAACATTTAACAGCAGTCTTGATGACCTCAGAATCAAAATAAACTGAGATGGCACGTCATTCTTTTGCAAGAAAGTTGTACAATCTTTGCTCTACAGGCAGTCCTTGACTTACAACAATTCATTCAGTGACCATTCAAAGTTACAATGACCCTGAAAAAGTGACCTAGGACCATTTTCCACACTTATGACCTTTTCAGTATTCTCATGGTCATGTGGCCAAATTCAGAGGCTTAGCAGCAAGTTCGTATTTATGACTGTTGCAGAGTTCTGGAGTCATGTGATCAACTTCGGACAAGCAAAGTCAATGAGGAAGCCAGATTTATTTAACAACTTAACAACTGTAATGATTGCACTTAAGCACTGTGGCAAGAAAGGTCGTAAAATGGGGCAAAAACTCTCTTTAAAAATTCCTCACTTATATCCACATAAATGCTGGTATCAACTGTCATAAGTTGAGGACTACCTATCTTTCTCTTAATAGGTGAAGTTGGCAATTAACCCATGTCAAAATATTACAGAATTGAATTGAATTGAATGTATTAGATTTGTATGCCGCCCCTCTCCGAAGACTCGGGGCGGCTCACAACAAGACAGTAATACAATACAATACAAATCTAACGTTAAAATTTAAACTAAATTAAAATACATGTATTAAAAAACCCATTAACTACACAGTCATACACACTCGGTCCAGCTGATCAATATAGAGGTCAGAGAAAAAGGGGGTGGGGGGTTAATCCCCGCACGCCTGGCAGCAGAGATGGCTTTAGCATTTTGCAGAAGTTGAGGAGGGTAGGGGCCGTTCAAATCTCTCTGGGGAGTTGATTCCAGAGGGCCGGGTCCACCACAGAGAAGGCTCTTCCCCTGGGTCCCACCAGACGGTATTGTTTAGTCGACAGGACCTGGAGAATGCCAATTCTGTGGGACCTAATTGGTTGCTGGGATTCGTGCTGCAGCAGGCGGTCTCGTAGGTATTCTGGTGCGATGCCATGTAGGGCTTTATAGGTCATTACCAACACTTTGAATTGTGACCAGGAACTGAAGGGGAGATCTAGATGTCAAATATCTTTGGGAAAGAATAAACTCATGTCCTTATCAATCCCCAAGAAGGTCCTGTCAGGGAATGAAATGTCTTCCGTACTTTTCCAATAACAAAGAACATTTCTGAGCTCCATATTTAAATTCCAGGCAGATATGCCTTTATAAATTCTGAACACTGACCAAAGAAAAAGCCACCGAAAAAGGGTTTGCCCTCCAAATGTAAAACATTTTACTCACATCTTCATGATGGGGGATGGATCAGATTTTCCGAACAAATATTTGATTAAACGCTGTTCAATATTTTGAGCACCGAAATGGGTTTATATTCCTCGCTCTAACTTGACCTGGGGAAGAGATGCTTTTTAACTTGCAGTCATCATTTATGAAGCAGTTATTTCTACTGGGAAAGAGAAAGCATTATTACAGAATAAAGAGCAGTTATGGAATGTTAATACTGGAGTAAGTTAGTATTGCAGGGATGTTATTTTATAATTACTTGGTACCCTCCTGTGACTCTTCCTGATTCAGTCAGATTTGGCAACAGTTATTCATGTCTCGCTTTCATTTTTCCTTGACTACTGCAGTGTGCACAATATTCCCAGGGAGGCTTACAGCAGACAATTGCTATTATGCTATTATGGATGGCTTTTAAGATTAAACTTACAAAAAGAACAATGGTCAGGGTGCACGTATCACCCGACTGGTCTGTTGCCCCACCTTTGCCAGGGCTTCCTTTTTCCTCTTTTCAATATTAGAATGTGTCACATCAGAAAATACCTCTTTTCAATTAAGCAATGGCATGGGAAGGTTTTAAACCTTCAAGGTCAGATCCCTTTCTTTCATTTTGTGGGGGAAACTCAAATTTTGCTCCGATCTTGCTTTTAGATTGCCCATGCAAGAACTATAGAATTGCAACCTGAATTTCTCAGCATAGTTAGAAAAAACGTTCAGTGGGTGTTGAATATGCAATTCTGTAAACTTAACACGGGTAGTCTTCATCTTAAGATCACAATTGAGCTTAACATTTTCGTTACTAAGTGAGACATTTTTTAAGAGTCTTAAGATTCATTTTTGCCACCAGGCTTGGGGCCATAGTTCCCTCTAAGCTGAGCAATGAGCAATGATCACTTAAAAATCATCATCAACTCAGAGTTTTCCAAACCTGTCCAGAAGCCGAGAGGGAAAGAGTGAGAGGGAAGGAGAGAGAGAGGAAGAGAGGAAAAGAGAGAAACAGATAGAAAAAAGAGAGGAAGGAAAAGAAAAAGAAAAAGAATGGGAGTAAGGAAGAGAGAAAGAAAATCAAAATCTAGTTTGAAACTAGCTCAACTATTTCAATGGCATTTTGATATTGATAGAGTTGCCCTATTATGAGCTCACTGTTATAGACATACAGTACAGTATTTTATTTTGAAATTCTCTGAGGCAAAACAGGGTGGGTTTTTTATTTGTTTGTTTGTTTGTTTATTTATTTATTTTTTTCTGTGCCGCCCAGTCCCGAAGGGACTGCCGCTCAGACACTATACTTTTCCACCCACCCACCCCAAAAATTAGAGGGAACACTGCTTGGGGCTATTAGATTTTTGCCCCCTGGCCGATAAATGTGCTGAGAGAAAGTTGATTGAATTGGAATGACTGATTATTATTATTATTATTATTATTATTATTATTATTATTATGTCAGTTCAACACAGCAAACGAGATCACTATGCTGGATTTCGTATTTCATCACCAGTCGGGCGCTTCCCAAGCACCTAGGACTGCGTGATGTAGCGGCGAATTATGTTTGCCGATCCCAGTAAAGCGGCCTTTTGCAATTGACAGATGGAGATTTTGTCAATTCCGATGGTTTTCAAATGTCTGCTGAGATCCTTTGGTACTGTGCCCAGTGTGCCAAGTACCACTGGGACCACTTTCACGGGCTTATGCCAGAGTTGTTGCAGCTCAATTTTTAGATCTTCGTATTTCACTAATTTCTCTAGCTGCTTCTCCTCAATTCTGCTGTCTCCTGGGATTGCGATGTCGATGATCCATACTTTCTTTTGCTCCACGATCACAATGTCTGGTGTGTTATGCTTCAGAATTCGGTCACTCGGAAGTCGGAAGTCCCACAGTAGTTTTGCTTGCTCATTTTTGACCACTTTTTTGGGCTTATGATCCCACCAGTTCTTTGCCACTGGTAAATGGTAGTTCTGGCACAAGTTCCAGTGGAATTATTATTATTATTATTATTATTATTATTATTATTATTATTATCATTTATTAGATTTATATCCCGCCCCACTCTGGAGACTCAGAGACTCGGACTTGGGTTTTCAGATTTTATATTTAATTAATTGGATCTAAAACATTATACATTGTTTTATTATATATTTTGTAAGCCTCCCTGAGTTCACGGAGAAAAAGTCCATAAAAGTACCTTAAAATCCAATTAATATATAAATAATAACTAAGTAAGTTTGGCCCCATTTTACAATCTTTCTTACTACATTTGTTAAAGGAACCACTGCAATTGCTAAAGGCAGTAATATGGTTGTTAAGTGATTTTGGTTTCCACAATAAGATTGCTTGTCAGAAGATCACAAAAGGTGATCACAGGACCCGGGACGCTGCAGCTGCCAAGTGTATGAATTTTGATCATGTGACCACAGGGATTTTGCAATGGTCTTAAGTGTGAAAAATGGCCATAAAGTTACTTTTTTCCAGTGATGTTGTAACTTCAAACAGTCACTGAAAGAATGATTGTAAAACAAGGATGACCTGTAGTAACATAAACAAATGTAAATGGAGGTAATTGTATTTTAGAATTCATGGTTGAACACAGATCTGGATATGAATTCTGACCAATTTATTTCAAAACCTTATGCAATTCTGTTTCCTTACCATTCCTGTCCTTTCTGAATAGCTATTGTTCATATGTGTTAGGCTGACATGTTCAAGAGAATGTAATGAATGAAACTGACCAAGGAGAGATTCAACCTGGAAATAAGGAGGAACTTTCTGACAATGAGAGTGATCAACCAGTGGAACAGCTTGCCTGGGGAGGTTGTGAGAGCACCAAGACTTGAGGGTTTCAAAAAGAGATTGGGTGGCCATTTGTCTGAAATAGTGTAGGGACTCTTGCTTGAGCAGGGGGGTTGGACTAGATGACCTACAAGGTCCTTTCCAACTCTAGCAGTAATCCAATCCAATCCAATCCAATCTGTTTGTGTGTGTAGAATGGGGTTGCTTGCTATTCTCTTCCAAATAATAAACTCCATCCTACTGACTTGCCCTTTCCTCCACCTGTACAAGTGTTAAGGCGAATTTAAAATATTTTCTTCTATTTAAAGCAGTCTTTAATTGAAAGGGCAATTAGCACATGTTCTATGGATGTGATGGGTGGTACCAACCAGTGATGGGCTACCAATTTTTTTTACTACCACACTGTGGGCGTGGCTTATGCATTTTGTTTCAATATCTTTCAGTGCAAATTGGGTGCTCTGGGGTGGAGCTCTAAATTTTGCTACCAGAACTGCGTTCTTGACCATTCCCGTAGGAACCCATTACTGGTACCAACAGAGGGTGGTGGTAGTATGATGGATTACAGTGATGTGGCAGTTTCCCAGGAAGAAGGGAGCAAATTTCCAAGGATGTGCCAAGAGACAACATAGTCACTGCTGGATAGGAGACAGAGAAAGAAGGTTAGAACAGCCACTCCCTATGGTAGAATATCCCAAGGTATATTCATTATAGTGAGAGTAGTAAAGATTTACACCAGCAAAATTCCGTCTATTTGATATGAACAAATAAAGAAGTAAATTTTGCCTGGATTATTCTACATTGTAGTTGATCTGGGCCAGACAATGGAGCAATTAAAAAAAAATACTTGTATTCTTGTTACACAGCTACTATATCTTTCTATGTTCCATTACTCTTATCGCTCTATCCTGTATGCAAACAACTGCAAGAAGTGATACGGTAGTATAAAGATGACTGTATATTTATAGATTACTTTTATATATTTAGAACAAGTAAGTGGTATTTTGAAGTCTGGCTACAGAGATAACAAAAACAGCAAAGTTGGAAGGGACCTTAGAAGTCTTCTAATCCAACCCCCTTCTTAGGCGGGAAACCCTACTCTACTTCAGAAAAATGGTTATGCAACATCTCTTTAAAAGCTTCCAATGTTGGAGCATTCACAACTTCTGGATTCAAGCCCTTCCACTGATTAATTGTGTTGATTGAATCTGAACATACCAGCTGAGAACCTAGAAGCTGTGAAGGAAGAGGCATTATTACTGCTTGCCAATGGACAAGGCAAGGATATCTGCAGGAGAGATTTAAAAAAATCAAGGCAGCAGCCATGTCCACACACTCAAAGTTCTTTTTGTACATGCGTTATGCAAGTGTAGTCACTGCTTTGCTTTTTTTGCCTCCCTCCTCAAAAATTCCCATGTGATAATATCTAAACATAATTTCTTGCGATTCTTTCCCCCTGTTCTGTCAGGCTCTCTGGTACACTCCTCCCAAAAATTCACAGGTACAAATTTCAGACACACACACGTTTGAAAATTCAAAATAATGTTCTTTATAATGAAAATTCACTTAAACCAAGCCCTCTTTTGGTATAGGAAAGAGCACTCGTCTCCAAACAAACTGGTAATTTGTACAAGTCCCTTATCAGTTCTGTGATACTTAGATTGCAGCTGTGAGGCAATTCACAGTCCTTCTTCTTTCACAAAGTGAAACACACTTTGCTCTGGTTTAGTTTCAAAGCGGGGGAAAAATCAGCACACAAAAGTTCAAAGTCACTAAAGCAGTCATGAAACACAATGATCAGATAATCCTCCACAATGGCCAAACCCACAGGCTGCTATTTATAGCAGCCTCACTAATTACCACAGCCCCACCCAACCACAGCTGGCCTCATTTTCTTTGATAATAATCTCTCAGTTTTTGTGGCTGTATCATTAAATCTTGTTCTGAATCCAAGGAGGAGCTAGATAATTGATCTCCTTCTGAGCTGTCTGCCACACAATCCTCCTCCCTGTCACTCATGTCTTCTTGGTCAGAGGAGCCATCATCAGCAGATTCCACCAGGGGCAAAATAGGCCTGCAGCATGTGGATGTCTCCCCCACATCCGCAATCCTTGGGGCAGGAGCTGGGCCAGAGCTAACCACAACACCCCTCCATGCACTTTTCTGGAATTCTGAAAGTCTATATTATATTTTTTTGGGTACTGTAACATTTTATATTGTAAAAACAAAACATGAATAAAAATCCTAAAATTAAAATAAAACACATGCAATACAAATAGTTCTTGACTTATGATCCCTATTGAGGCTGGGAACTTCTGTTGCTAAGCAATGCAATGGTTTAGTAGGGGAGTGACACCCATTTCTTTTTGGTACAGTCATTAAGTGAATCAGCATTCACTGATGTCATGAAGTGTATCACATAGTTGTTAAGTGAATCCAACCTTTCCCGTTGAGTTTGCTTGACAAAAGCCAATTAATTATGTGACTCTGGAATGCTGCAACCATTATAAATTTGCACCAGTTTCCAAATGCCTGAATCATGATTATGTCACAGTATCAATCATAAATGTGAGGACTGGTCATAAGTCAGTTCTCAGTGCCACCTTAATAACTTTGAATGGTCTTAAGGCAGGGATTACTATAATATTTTCAATGGTAATCATCCATTGCCCAAAAGACTTCTTCCTTTCAAAGCTGTCTAATATCAAAAACACTTAGACTTATACAGTATATGGCTTCACAGTGCTTTGCAGCTATCTTTAGGCAGGTTACAGAGTCAGCATTTTGACCCCAACAATCTGGGTCTTCAGTTTACTGACTTTGGAAGGTTGAAAGGTTGAATCAAACTTGAGATGGTGAAAATTGAACTGGCTAACTCCTGGCAATCAGCAGAAGTAGCCTACAATACTGCATTCTAACCACTACAACACCAAGACTCTTCTATTAGATTCTCCGATGCTCCAAAATATAGGAATAATTGTGTAGCATGGGCATACAATTAAAGATCAGTAATCAAACATGTTCTTTGTTTCTGTTGGAGAACATTTGCATTCATATCTAGTCTAGGATCCAGTTCATTATATTTTAAGAAATCAATCCATTTGCTAATATAAAAAAACAGTGAACAAATGATGCCAGTCTATTTCTTATTCCCTAAATTAGCATATTACTAGTCTGTCTTTTGGATCATTTATATTACCTGCACTTCATAACAATACAAAATATAGCTGCATTACCTAATTTCTACATGATAAGGTAGCAATGCACAAGTACTGTAGACTGAGCCAGGATAATTAAGGAATGATAATTCATTTTATTTTTTAAAATGGAAATGGAAAAATATGAACCAGTGGCAAAGAATGACCTATTTTAAAAGCTAATGTCATTCATGGATTATAACAGTCATGGAGAATAATTAGAGGACATCAGAGTTGTGCTTCAAAAAAATATTCAATACCGTAATGTCAGGATACATTAATGTATACTGTATATTGCTAGACCTACATGAAAAGGAACAATGTTACTTTTACATCAGTACTAAGAAATTGCAATTAACATTAAAGGAAATTATGGAGTTATGGAAAAATTACAAATCATCTATATCTAAATTCATCAGCAATCCTATTCAGGAAGTTCCTGAGATAAGAACTCCATAGTTTAAGAACAACCAAACTTAAGAAAGGAGCTTATTGTAACAAAATTAAATACACAAGGATTCAAGTTAGATAAGCAATGGTTCATGTTCATTATACTATGTTATTTGAATAATATTTTATAATGTATAGTTTTCTGACTAATATAAAAATTCAACCGAAAGACAAAACATTGAGAATGGAACTAGTTCTTAAACTTAAATTGTATTCATATCCCCGAGAATAAATCCAATTGGGACTTAATTTTAAGAAGTCATGTCAAAGATTTAAGTGTTTCAACTATAATTCTGTTCCAAGTTATCTGAGACTGAGCACCACTCATTTTAAAGGCACTTCTTAGCAGACATTTAAGAACTGTTTAAGAACTTTAATAGGTTTAGGTCCTGAGTTTCCAATCTTCATTATAGCAAATTCATTAACTTCTAGCAAGTTGCACTAAAACAAACCTTGTAAATAGCTCTGAGTGAATTTGCAGGATGCCCTGAACAGGCTTGATTTTTAGCTAACACAATAATATACTTTATTGAGAAACAAGTTAATACCTTGTGAAATAAACAAGTAAATGCCTTATATATTCCAATCATCTCAATGGGGCTAAGTTCTTCAAAAAGGTCTATGTACTTATAATTGAGTACATGAAATGTTTTACCTGTACCCATTTATTATATATTCAGCACAAAGGCTTTTGCAATGTATAAACTATGCAGCATATTTTTGCTGTTACCTGGCAATCAGCCATATTTTGGCAATCCAGATACAATATCCCTAAGGATGAAAAAGCCTTGGATCAAGATCATATGTTGAATGGTGAAGGAGTTAATTCTCCTGCTTTTAAGAGCAGAATAAGTAGAAACCTGGGAATTTTTTCTCCTTGTGTGTCCATATAAAAAAGAAATCCTCTAAAAGCAGAGGAGTTCCTTGCATAAAAATAGCTGGCGACCTTAATTTCCTGTTGAGTAATTAAAAAAAGATTTCCGTGTTGGTTTTTTTTACTGCTGAAGGAATTAAAGAGCTGCATAAAACATGTGGATAAGTAAGACTTGCAATGATCAAATTTCTGGTAGATAATAGATGGGAAAATAAAGACAATTTTCAAAGATTGACCTAAGCAGGGTATGTTTCTCTTTCTCCTTTCCTGTTGATGTTTACAAAAGTATAATTGCACAGTCAGAAAGTGAGAACAAATAAGGCTTAAAACTAAATATATCCAAAGAATATGCCTCTTCCTTATATATTTCAAGAGTTATTACATAGGATGAAAATAACAGTTGTGCTGGTTATTGGATAACCTAAAGCAAGTTTTACAATACATGAAAAGGATAAGGTCCTGTCGGCCATACAATGTCAACTGGCGGGGCCTAGGGGAAGAGCCTTCTCTGTGGTGGCCCTCTGGAATGAACTCCCTCTGGAGATATGTACCACCCTCTCCCTCCTGGTCTTTCATAAAGCTTTAAAAACCTACCTCTGCTGGCGAGCATGGGGGCCGTGAGTGATGAGACTGTGTCTGGCCGATACGAGATATGATTGGATTGGATGAATGTGTTTGAGTGTATATGGGATCTTTTAAAATTTGGTTTTTTAGTAAATTTTTATAATTTTTATAGTTATTTAGATTTCTTGTATATTGTTATATTTAATGTTGTACGCCGCCCTGAGTCGTCTCACGGAGGGTGGCATAGAAATCTAATAAATAAATAAATAAACAAACAAACAAACAAACAAACAAACAAACAAACAAATAAATATAAATGACCAAAAAAAATATGAGTGTATCCCATTTTGTCTATTATAGATTCAGAAAAAGGATGGCTTAGTTCTTTTATAGAGTTTTTTTTGGTGTGTGTATGTATTTTGTTACAATAGTATGGAGCTGTATGATATGCTCTTCTCTTTATCGCCCACAGGAAATATGCCACAGTTGAATCTTGCCTGCTAGAGAAGGTTGCGAGGAAACAGTGCATCCTTTGGTTTCAACCTCAAACTCTGGTCATGCTCTTTTTCAGAGATGAATATGTTTCCGTGAAGTTTACTCATTTTACTTTCTAAGTTAAAAAAACCCTTTTAATTCATAACTGTCAGTGCCACAATCAATTATTCAACTCTATGCTTGACATTTCTACAAATACTGCATTATGTAGTGATTCTGTTCACTGTTTCATCCACCTATCTTTTTTAGGATTTTCCATTTTTTGACCCCCATCCAGGTTTTTGTGTGTCTCTCTCTCCCCACAACAACTCAATATTCTGTAGTCAGTAAGCACACTCAGTGATTGTTATGGCTAATTCAAACATCCACTGCAACTTGTATATTTTTTCCTAAATGATTTTTTTCCTCTATTTTTGCATATCTAATAAGTTCAATTGCATTTGTAAATCAGCACTCATGCCTGCTATTCCCCCCCCCCATAAGACTCAATAAAAACAATAACATTTCAGTGTCTGTATCCAGAAATTTAGAGAGCCAGTCATGAGGTCTTCTAAGCCAGTGTTTCCCAACCTTGGCAACTAGGACATATTCGGACTTCAACTCCCAGAATTCCCCAGCCAGCGAATGCTGGCTGGGGAATTCTGGAAGTTGAAGTCCAGATATCTTCCAGTTGCCAAGGTTGGGAAACACTGTTCTAAGCCATTCCAATTAATTTCTCCATTTTAATTACCATTTTCTTCTCCCCATTAGTTATCATTAGGGCCACATGGCATATAAAGTTATCCCTAAACTAATCTGGGATTACTCCTTCCCTTTATTACCTTCTTCCCCCTTCATATATAATTCTGCAAATTTTGCCAAGCTGGCAAGTACCTCTACCTAAGAACGCCTCTACTTATGAACTTTTCTAGATAAGAACCGGTGGTTCAAGATTTTTTTTGTCTCTTCTCAAGAACCATTTTCCACTTACAAACCCGAGCCTCCGAAATTGTAACCAGAAAAGGTGGGGAGAAGCCTCCATGAGGCCTCTCTAGGAATCTCCTGGGAGAAAACAGGGCCAGAAAAGGTGGGGAGAAGCCTCTGTGGGGCCTGTCTAGGAATCTCCTGAGAGGAAACAGGGCCAGAAAAGGTGGGGAGAAGCCTCCGTGGGGCCTCTCTAGGAATCTCCTGGGAGGAAACAGGGCCAGAAAAGGTGGGGAGAAGCCTCCATGGGGCCTCTCTAGGAATCTCCTGGGAGGAAACAGGATCTCCACTTTCCCTGTGGTTTCCCCAATAGCACACACATTATTTGCTTTTATATTGATTCCTATGGGAAAACTTGCTTCTTCTTGCAAACTTTTCTACTTAAGAACCTGGTCATGGAACGACTTAAGTTCGCAAGTAGAGGTACCACTGTATATATGAGGACGCACATTCAAATAGTAAGTTATTTTTTTCATCTTTATAATCAAACTGTTCAGATTTGTAAAGTAGATTTTACATGCAAACTATTTCAGGTTCAATTTGCAACATCTCCAGAGAGAGCAGATTAAAAACCTGAGAAGTTGCTACCTATCAGTATAGGCAACATTGAACTACGTTGACTGATAGCTTAGTTGAGAATATGTGAGGTTCCTATATTTTTTATAGTTTGCGTTCATATGTATTAAGAAAACAGCTGCCATATTATAATACAACGCTTGGAAAAATCTCTAATTGTTCCGTATATCTGATTCATGTCTTTTATTCAGGTAGATCAGAATAGACGCCTTCCCTTTATTTCCTTTCAGATATATATATATGTGTGTGTGTGTGTGTGTGTGTGTGTGTATAATTCTGAAAATTTTGCCAAGATTGCAACTATATATGAGCACACACACTTAAATAGTACATTCCTTATTAATATAAGAGGTGATTCAAAGACAGAATTAAATAATATTTGTAAGCGAGTAAAATTATTTTAAACCCAAGTTAAACCCAACATACCCATACTGGTGTGCTGATTGCAATCAAGTTGTTGTATTTTGCATGAAATGTATTTGCTTTTCTCTTTTTTTTGTTTTTTGTTTACAACTAATGCAATTTTTATCAAAACACTTCTCTACATCAAACTGGAAATAAACTAATTTGCTTCACTGTTGGGGTTTAAAGAACTTAAATGCTTGAATTTATTGTCTGCATAAGAAACCACAAGCACTAAAAAGGCTTTCAAATGCATAAGGATCAAATACTTCTCTTATTTATTTATTTTTTACATAAATTATTATGTACTGCAAGTGACATCTACTGGAGAAAACAGAACTTAAAGCCTACCGTCTGTACTGTATGCTACTACACTCTAGATTCAAGACCTTTAAGAAGTACTGTATAATAAAAGACATAAAACACTCTTGGATTTATTCCCACAGAAATGAAAATATGCTGAGCCCTCTTTAAAAAGCAAACTTGATTATGAAAATCATTCCTTTCATAATATAAGACATTCCTCCCGTTGGAGAAGAGACTATAGTTGTCATTCCAGAATTATTCTGGGTTTATAATACAAAGCCTTTACAAATGCACTTATATTAGCTGCCTGAATGCTCTTCAGATTCATTCTCGCTCTCATGCAATTATTAAGGCATCTTTTGAAGAACTGTATGAGATGAAAAGTGGTGAAATTTGCAAGGCATTGCTGAAAAGGCCAAAGTGAAATTTGTTTGAAAATGCAGGCTTTTTTAAAAAATTCAGTGAACTCTTACCAAGGAAGCTTAGAAATTAAACCATAATATGAAGGTGTTTAAGGACAAAAGAGCTGCATTTCATAAAGCAGTGAAAATAGTCAATCTTTCCTTACATTGATGTAGGGAATCACAGAATTCTCTGCTACACAGTACAAATCCTTCTATCTAGAAAGCTTTTAAAACTAAATATAATATGTTTCTCATATTAACAACAGCCAGATAGCTGCTACACAGTGCTAAGGAGAGACAATAGTTCAGGTGACACTGGAAAATGTTATTAGATAGTAGCAGAAACCAAATTTAGGTTGCTATTGTAAAATTAAGTTTAAGACTGCCTACTTAGTACATTCTTCAACTGATATTTAATATCACAAAATGTAATGATGGCCACTAATTTTGATTAGTGTTTACATAAATTTAATAAGGGGTATTAATATTAAGGACCCAATGTTACCTTGAAGTTAGAAAAAAATTCCTTCTCAATAGCAGTTTCAAAGGCAAGATTCCATTGCTATAATTAATTATATTTTTAGTCTGAATGTTGAGTTGATTTCTTGATCTGATCTACATCTTGGGGCTGACATCTTATAAGTCCGATTAATTTTACCTCTTGTCTCTTTATCTTAATATGAATTAGGGATATGTCTGATATTTTTTTTCTGAATTCCTCCTTCCTTTCTTGTTGTTTTGGTAACGGATCTCCTCTCTTTGTCAAGAATATTCTTTTTACTCTCTACAATTGGCTTATTTTATTGGCTATCCATGGCATTCTTAGGGGGGGAAAGGGTGAGTCTCCTTCAACCAAAGTTCAAAAGCATCAATACTCTTGCTATCCTATTTCTTCAGATTCCAAACTTCACTTCCATAAAGTCCTGTAGGGAAAACTATTTTCTTCCCAGTTCTGATCTTTCTAGCTATAGATACATCCTGATTTCTGAAATCTTTTCCAAGCCATTTTTGTTACTCTATCAGATGTTAGCTTATAGCACATTTCTTGACTGGTGAGTCTTTAATTTTCATAATTGATCCTAAAAGTTGTCAGCCCCACTAGATCGATCATACAACAACAACAGCCCAACTCCATAAGCATACTATAACTATGCTTCATTGAGATAGGCAGTCATAACAGCACTTTATGGTCTATGACCTTAATCAAGATTTGATTGATTGCAAATTTTATTGTAGCTACTCTTTCCCTTTATAAATCAGGGAATCAGGGAGGCATTTGTCTAAGCTTCTTTCCATGTGAGGAATGGAGCCCATTTCTTGGTTACATTAAATGTTTAATTGTGGCTTTACAATTTTTTTTGGTTATTAGTTTTATAATTAATTTTAAAATCATTTTAATGTTGTTAACCACTTAGAGTCATACAGTTACCTGCATCCCACCAGCTAAGTGGTACTGTATATACAATCAGATATATCAAGACATTTTTCCCCCCTGAATTTAAATAATGTTGCTGAGAATTGTTTGATAGCTATGTATATACATTTCAAAAGGTACTCACAATTTGTTTTAATTTTAATTTTTATTATTATTATTTATTAGATTTGTATGCTGCCCCTCTCCGAAGACTTTATATTGAAATAACCAGTTGCATTAATTATATTTTTTTCATCTTTATAATCAAACCACTCAGCTTTGTAAAGTAGATTTTACATGCAAACTATTGCAAATTCAATTTGCAATATCTCCAGAGAAAGCTGATTAAAACCCTGAGAATTTGCTGCCTATCAGTAGCAACATTGAACTACCTGTAGTTAAAAATATGTGAGGTTCCTATATTTTTTAAGCTTTACATTCAGGTGTATTAAGAAATCAGCTGCCATATTATTATACAACTTATGGAAAAATCCCTAATTGTTAAAAGAAATAAATGCCGTATATCTGATTCATGTCTTTTATTCAAGTAGCTCAGAATAGGACTCAGGATGACTTTTATCTTCCTTTAATCATATTCATTCTAATAAATTAGATTAGTCCAAAGTTGTTCAGTGGCTATTATTAATATATTACATATATATGGTTTATATACAGTCACTGAGTCTTTTTAGTTATGGATGAATCCTGGGCATTTTTTTTTTTACTATATAAAAACTTCAAGAGACATTGTTAACTTATTTATTTATTTACTAGATTTATATGGCTGCTCATCTTACCCACGTGGCTCTGGGTGGCATATTTCCCAAATACTGGACATAGAGTAATAAAGCATCTCTCAGCCAGGTGACACCCAGATATACTGGACCAGGAATAATGAAAATTGCAGTCCAACAAGTCTGGGTGACATCTGCTTGAGTAAGCTGCTGCAACGTATTACTTGAAAATATGATTTGTCAGCATGGTTTTGTGATGCTGCAATTTGATCTATCGCATATTACAGATTGATTTTTGCTTCAGTATCCATACCAGAGTGATGGTGCTAGATAGCTCTTTTCATCACAGTTCTTATGTTACACCATTCTGCACTGGTGTATATGAGGATTTCCATGTCCCTGTTCATTCACCTATCATGTATTGCTCGGTCTGTAGTGGCTACTCTGAACCAAATATTCTGCCCCAAGAGCATAATATGTTTTCTGCCTAGCAAAGATTTTGTTTCACTTGTAACTAGACCAACATTTAATATGTAGACTTATTTAACTTTATTCTGAATAAGACCTTGTTGGAAACTCTTGGGTCAGTTCACTTTAAGATATTTTCTCAAGATCTAAATCTACACTCCAAATTAACTGATCTGTTTTATAATATCAGATACCAGAATCCAAACCAAATTACCTTTTCTGTTTCTTATGTGCATATCCAAGCTTCTTTAATTATACTGTGTCTGTACCCTGAATTAAAAACTGCAACAACCAACCAATCTGCTTTGGGATTCAATCTTAGCTGAAAATTGGGCTATAAATAATAATAAATAAATAAATAAATAGAGCCCATCACACACACTGCAAATTAAGTTCCTTGATGTTTCTCTTCATAATTCTATCACCCTATTCATTTAGAATTGCGAGAAGAGAATGGGGATAATTCTCTTGGACCCATTCTTCTAGTCTTTCCCCCTTGCCTGCCTTTGTGGATTAAGGGGGCAGCATCTGCAGTGAGGCGCTTTCCATTGATAAACTTCCAACATAATCTGAACCATTCATTTTAGAGAGTTCTAAATTCCATGGGGAAACTGCACAACTAGCAAAAACTCCTTCTTTTGTCATTCATCTCACTGCTAGTCAGTGTAAATCTCCAGATGTTATTATCTTCAAATTTTGCTGGTGTAGCAGAACTTAATATCATATCCTGCTCCAAAAAGTAAAGTCCAGATATATTGCTTTACTATTTTATAAATATTCCATATACCGTAATTTAATGATTTTCTTAAAAACCTACATGAAGTAACTAATAGAGAAAATATACTCCGAAGTGTCCAACGTTATATATAATGTTAACATTATAAGTGATAAAGTAGTGCTAAATTGAATCTACCATTTGAAATATGACTCAATAATTATTAGAAAGGTGTCGTGATTGCTGCAAGTATTTTTTTAAAAGAAAAAGCTCAAAAATTCGCAATGTGTTTACATGTTTGCACATTAAGTACAGTATATCTGTTCCAATGCTGTGAAACTGTAAACATACAGAACTTGGAACAGATTAGAAATAATATTTTCTGGGAAAAAAACCAAAAACAGCATAGACATGAAAAATGGGAAAACAAGACTCTGAAAGCTGATCTGAACCACTCATTTGAGCTGAGCATCATACACAAAGAAGCAATGTGAAGATAATAACTAGTTTAAACAGAATTGGAATACGTGTAATACATATACTCTTTTCTTTTTATAAAGTTGATTGATTGATTGATTGATTGATTGATTGATTAGCTATTGTCAAATTGGTGTCAACTGGTAGAAGCCACATAGATTTTCTTTAGGATAGAAAAACTCACCTCAACCTAGACTTTTAGCCTATATAATCTCACAAAAGAATGTTCATTGCAGTTAGGAATTCCACAGCTTTGATGTTATAATTTCCATCTTCTTCTATAGTTCCTATAGTATTGGTACAAGAACTTTGCTCCATTTGGTGATGTCCACGAATATAGGCATTGTTTTGGTTGCTTTCAAATTGTTTTGGCAATCAAGGAATTGTTTAAATGTTGGAATTATAAATACATGTACAGTCATACCTCGTCTTACGAACCTAATTGGTTCCAGGGGAGGTTCGTAAGACGAAAGGTTCGTAAGACGAAACATTGTTTCCCATAGGAAACAATGTAAAGTCAATTAATCCGTGCAACCAAAAAAAACCCCGCAAAAAAACTGCTGCCGCTTCCGGGTTCGGCGTTCGGGAGGCCGCCGAGAAGCCCCCAGGCTGTTTTAAAAGGTGACAGCCGGGCGGCGGGGCTTCCCAGCAGTCTCCGAACGCCAAACGCGGAAGTTCGGGTTTGGCGTTCGGCTTCGGGAAGCTGCTGGGAAGCCGCCCGGCTGTTTTAAAAGGTCACAGCCGGGCTGGGGGGCTTCCCAGCAACCTTCCGAACCCTGAATTTTTGCTGAACTTCCGGGTTCGGGGTTCGGGAGGTTGCTGGGAAGCCCCCCAGCCCAGCTGTCACCTTTTAAAACAGCCACGCGGCTTCCCAGCAGTCTCCGAATGATGCTTTGTAACTCGAAAAAAGTTCGTAAGAAGAGGCAAAAATTTTCTGAACCCCGGGTTCGTATCACAAGTTGTTCGTAAGACGAGGGGTTCGTATCTTGAGGTACCACTGTATATCAGAGTGATGAACTGTACCATTTCAGCAATCATGGGAATGACTGTTTTTTACGCTTGGTTTTTTTAGATTTTATATTTCATTAATTGGATCTAAAATGTTATACTGTACATTGTTTTATTATATATTGTAAGTCACCCTGAGTCATCGGAGAGGGGCAGCATAAAAGTCCAATGAATGAATGAATGAATAAATAAATAAATAAATGCTTATGACATGTTTTAGGGATATATTTTCTCCCCAAGAAGATATGTCTTTTCCAAGAAGCAATGAGTGGAAACTAAACAAGGAGAGAAGTAACTTAGAACTAAGGATTTTTTTTTTTGACAATTAGAACAATTAACCAGTGGAACAGCTTTCCTCCAGAAATTGTGAATACTCCAACACTGGAAGTTTTTGACAAGATGTTGGATTATCATTTGTAGGATTTCCTACCTAAGCAGTGGGTTGGACTAGAAGACCTCCAAGGTCCCTTCCAACTCTGTTATTGTTGTTGTTGTTGTTGTTGTTGTTGTTGTTGTTGTTGTTGTCCTGGCTTCTAGCTCAGTGTCTTAACTGCTACACCAATTTGAGTCTCTTAGAAGCACCTGTTGGTGCCCTTTCCTTCTTTAAAGCATCAGATAACCATGTCAAAATATGAATAAATATTAAAATTATAAAAACCCATTTATTATGTAGCATGGAACTGGGATGGAAGACTGGCTGCCTGTCCCTTTGGAGTTTAGAGCACAGTAATATTCTCATTGTCTACAAAAAGTTAATGAACAATAGTAATAAAAGAAAGAAAGAAAGAAAGAAAGAAAGAAAGAAAGAAAGAAAGAAAGAAAGAAAGAAAGAAAGAAAACCAATCCTGGGATCCCTACAGTATATTTGCAAATAGCAGAGAGAATTATAATATGAGCTGGGATTCTTCTGTGAACAAAAGCAATCCATACATTTGTAGAAGCAGTGCTAGGCCAGAAGAAAACCCACTGAAGGAAATTGGGTTTAAGACCCCTTTTCTTTAGAGACTCACTAACATCTCCTGTTCTACTGAAGTTTCTTGCATCTGTTAGGAAGCATACAGAAACAG
This sequence comes from Erythrolamprus reginae, assembly GCF_031021105.1. NCBI lineage: Eukaryota > Metazoa > Chordata > Lepidosauria > Squamata > Dipsadidae > Erythrolamprus > Erythrolamprus reginae. The sequence goes on from NC_091950.1 coordinate 80,406,023, forward strand.
CAAAGGTAATTGGTGACTCCTTGCTTTGGAACAGCATTGTAATCATAGGAAATCTGAGCCCAGCCAGTCCTGTGTGGTTTATATCCTTGGTTTTCTTATAGAATAAACTTTGATATATCACTAAGTCAATGATTCATTTGAAATATGTTTTTAACAAAAGCCATTTACTAATGTAAAATCATAAAATAATATTGTTTTAAAATTATAAGCAAAAATATCCATGGAAATTACAAGTCTAAAGGCACTTGTTTAGAACAGCATAATAATTGTGCATTGTTTTAAGTGTAACAGTTTTGCATACAAAACGATCAACAAAAACATTTATTAATTGCTGTTAGAATAATCTTCCCACTAACCAACCCTAACCCTATCCCTAAACCTCTTATATAATTAATGGAATATTCAATTTAGCTGTAGTTCTAAAAACTGCTCTGTCATACATATCATATGATAGGGCAGTTTTTAGAACTATAGCTAGATATTTAAGCTATAGCTAAAGCACTGTTGTCATAAGACTTATTGTCCAGAAGTTTGCTTCCCATCTCTAAAATGGTGTCCAGCCAAATTATTTCCCAAGACCCTGTTCTCTAATATCTACAACCAATCGGTTGTAGATAAATGAACCAATGAAAAATGAACCAATTGGTCGACCGATTAATCAGTCAATCAGTCTAAAAGCTAGGCTTATGTATGTAAGGAGAATATCTTACTATAATTCTACTGTCTATATCTGCAAGGAATAACTTATGGCAAGCTAGTGTGATTTTCCAGTGACATATGACTGATGTGAATTGATCCAAGGAAAGTTCTACTTTAGTCTGTTTGAAATTAATGAACCACAGTTGCAGTTAGTATCCATTGATTTAATGAGGATATGGCTGAACATGATATTTTGCAATTTTTAAAAAAAACCCAAAACACTTATTACTCAATGGGATTTAATTCTAAATGCATATATGCACAGATATATCATCTCCAGCCACTTTTTGTACCCCACCCAGAACTTTCTATGAATGCACTGCAGAATGGTGCACGATTTTACGAGGGTCGCCCAGAAAGTAATGCACCACCTTTTTTTTTCTCAGCCTACAGTAATGGCACAAATGCAAAACTTTAGATATACATTATTTCAACTGTTAGGAACATGTGTGTAGATTTTGTGTTTCTTCAGAAAGATACATAGCTGCAGCAGTGTTTCGAAATGGCATCTGTAAGTGATGTATGTTACAAGCAGCGTGTCATCATTGATTTTCTCACTACGGAGAAAGAAACTGTTTGGAACATTCACAAATGTTTTTCCACTTGTTTGGGCCATTAAAGGATGTCATTCGTGGAAGACATTTTGAGAATGATGAAGACGTGATTCGCATAGTGCAGAAATGGCTTCATGACCAGAACAAGGGCATTCACACCCTTGTGTCTCATGGAGAAAGGCCAAAGAATGGGATGGAGATTATATAGTTTAAGTTTAAGTTTAATCAGATTTGTATGCCGCCCCTCTCCGCAGACTCGGGGCGGGTCACAGCAACAGCAACACAATGTACAACAAATCCAATATTTTTAAACTAATTTTAAAAACCCCACAAGTTAAAACCAATCATACACACTAGCGTACCATACATAAATTTTATAAGCCTAGGGAGAAGGAACATGTCAATTCCCCCATGCCTGACAACAGAGGTGGGTTTTAAGGAGCTTACGAAAGGCTAGGAGGGTGGGGGCAACTCTGATATCTGGGGGGAGTTGGTTCCAAAGGGTAGGGGCCACCACAGAGAAGGCTCTTCCCCTAGGCCCCGCCAACCGACATTGCTTAGTTGACGGGACCCAGAGAAGGCCAACTCTGTGGGACCTAACTGGTCGCTGGGATTCGTGCGGCAGAAGGCGGTCCCGGAAATATTCTGGTCCAGTGCCATGAAGGGCTTTATAGGTCATAACCAACACTTTGAATATAGAAAAATATGGAGTCCAGAAGAAACATCATTCTTTCTTGTGTGTAAGTTTCATTGCGTTCAATAAATAATTGTTGAAGAAAAAAATGTGGTGCATTACTTTCTGGGCAACCCTCGTATTTTCCTAGTCCAGCAACAACAATAAAATAAAACCCAAAGTTTAATTGGTTAAATTATTGATGTAATTTAATGCCAACCAGTGAAGAACTAGACAGAGAAGGGTCCCCAGATTCTGTATGTATTTTTCCCTAGTGATTTCCCTGCATCTTAGCCATCAACCCCAATTTCTAGAATATGTGCCCCCAAACCCTTCAGCTTATCAACCCCTTCATATAATGTCTGATTGTTCATGATTCTCAAGGATTTATTAATAATTTAATAAATACAATTTTGGCTATAGAGGTATTAACAACAACAATAATGACAATGATAGTCAACCAATATTAACCATTTTGGGAAATCCTATTCCACAAGAACCCACCAAAACTGGGGGGGGGGGGGGAAGGTCCCAGGTTAGAAAAAGTTGACAGCTCATGGATTATATGATTTTCTAGAATAATTGTCTAAAACTCTTTGAGTTTTATAGGAGAAGAAAGAAAGATATGCTGGCAAAGGCTCAATGAATTTAATTTTTACCATACTACAAAATAGGACATGTGTAGGATGAATAGAACTCAGTGCAACTCCAGGGCTTTGTACAATTGTTTTGAATTTCAACAGTTTAGATAGAGAGTAATTTTTCTAGTGGTTATTTAAAATTAAATGACAAAGGTCAGTCTAAAATAAACACTGGTCTGTGTGAATGCAGGTGTGGAATATCATTGAATATTTGCATCACCTTGTGGTACACTAGCACTATTTCAGAATTAAACTATTGAGGGAAATTGGAAACAAGAAAAATATCATGGTATCTAATTGTTGCTGAAAGACTTCTCTTGCAGAAGAGGCAAAGTTGGATATAAATTTAGATACTTTGAAGAACAGATAGTCAGAAAATGTAAAAAAGAACCCCTCAAAAATAGAGTAATAAGTACAATTTTAGATGCCTTTGGTAATCTTTGATACAATTCTTTCCAAAATGTTGATGTACTTACCATTAACTTCTGAACTTGACTTTGATAGTGGGCATGACATATGTTTTAGATGTCATTTCTCCCAACCCAATTTATGGAGAATTTTAGAAAACAGTTTGGCAAACTCTTTGAAGAATATATGAATATTGATCTTAGCTATTGGCAGAACTGTATTCCCAGGTAAAAAGGGAGGAATAAGGTGGTAACCCACTAGAAGCAAGGTGGATGGAGTTACAATAGCAAGAAGTACACAATTGGAATCCTTAAAGATGGTCTTAGGAAAAGACCATCATGGAGAAAACCTATTTATCCCAGTGTTTCTCAACCTTGGCAATTTGAAAATGGATGGACTTCAATTCCCAGAATTCCCTAGTCAGAAGATGGCCCATTGATGGCAAACAATCAAACACTCAATCATCTGACCAGTAACAATGGATAGTAATTAAAACCTGGATTTTTAAGAGCTAAAAAAGCAAGATATTTATGTTTGGAGAAGAGCAAATATGTGAATTTTACATTTTCTCTTTCTTTAAGAAACGCCCTTTACTTTGAAAAGCCATGTACCTTTTTGGGTAAGTAAAAGTAATGTTTCTTTGGTCAATGACATTTGGGTACAAGTGTTTTTTTGTTAAATAAAGGCACTCACATGATAATTTAAAAATAAATTGACTTATTCCTCATAATAGATTGTTGCTCAGAAATTAAAACTATGAAATCTAAATCCAGTGAAGCCATCTGCTTAACTCAGAAGACACGGTGGTTCTTGCCATGGGAAATATGGACATTCACAATGAACTTGGGGTCTACAACATTTAATATTTTTTCAAAAACAACTAAGTATAAAAATAAACTACAATGATCCCTCGAGTTTCGCGATCTCGATCTTTGCGAAACGCTATATCGCGATTTTTCCACCCGATGACATCACTCTCTTCCTTCCTTTCTCATCTTTCTCTCTCTCTCTCTTTCTCTATCTTGCTTCTTCCTCTCTCACACTCTCTTCCTCCCTCTCTCATCTCTTTCTTTCCTTCTCTCTCTTTCTCTATCTCTCCCCCTCTTGCTGGCGGGCGGCGGGTGGCGGGCGGGCGGGTGGGGGCATCAGCAAGGAGCCGGGGTTTCCCCTTTGCGTGGGCAGCGGGGAAACCCAGATCTTCGTCTGCTTGCTGCTGCCGCGGCCACCCAGCAGTTGATCTGCTCGGCGGCAGCAGCGAGGAGCCGAATCGGGCTTTCCCCTTTGCGTGGGCGGCGGGGAAACCCGGATCTTCGTCTGCTCGCTGCTGCTGCAGGCAGGCAGGCGGCGGACAAGCGGCGGGCGGACAAGCGAAGCGGTGGACAAGCGGCGGGCAGGCAAGCGGCGGGCAGGCAAGCAGCGGACAAGCAGCGGGCGGACAAGCGGCGGGCAGGCAAGCGGCGGACAAGCGGCGGGCGGACAAGCGGCGGACAAGCGGCGGGCAGACAAGCGGCGGGCGGACAAGCAGCGGGCGGACAAGCGGCGGGCGCGGCAGCAGCGAGGAGCCGAAGATCGGGGTTTCCCCTTTGCGTGGGCGGCGGGGAAACCCGGATCTTCGGCTCCTCACTGCTGTGGCGCTGCCTAGCAGATCAGCTGCTGGGCGGCGGAAGGAACCTTCCCTGGGTCTTCCCAGGTGCGGAAGTAAAAACACCATCTGCGCATGCGTGGCCATGGAAAAAAGGGCGCGCATGCGCAGATGGTGTTTTTACTTCCGCACCACTATATTGCGAAAAATCGAGTATCGCGAGGGGTCTTGGAACGTAACCCTCGCGATACTCGAGGGATCACTGTATATAAAAATATGGAATTTTATAAAGAAGCCTAAGAACACTCTTTTGTTTAAAGAGGAGCATATTTTGGGGAAAAAATAATGTTCAGCTATATGCATCTAGTAGTTTTAAACAGTACTGCTCAGGTGTAAAATTGTACTTTTCATAAGACAGTTTGCCATTTGACCTCATCTTACATTAGTGCTGGACTGGTGTTGAACAAATGAATTAGGCAATCACTCCCCAAGCTGAAATATAATGGACTGTGATAGTAGCCCTTATATCTTGCAATTCTAAAATTCCAAACATACAGGTGCAGAATAGAGTTTGTACTGAGATTAATTATGTCAGTCATGACTCCAGGGACCTTCTCAAGCTTTCTGAAATTGATCTTAGTTTTAAAAGAACAGCATAAAGCACTGCCATTTTAGCTCTACATTTTAGCTCTGAAGTGATGGGTGGCTATACCAATATATCGAAACTGTATATATGTACGCATAAAAGCTCTCTCACAGGAATTTACTGCATTTACCTTATGAAGTGGACATGATCTATGAAAGCTTGTAAGATAATAAAATTGCTTCATTTCTGAAGTATATAAAACTCTTTCTTTCTTTGTATTTTCTTTACCCCAGCTCCCTTTCTGGAAGATGTAGTAATCCCATATGTCCCACGCTACTACAGAGGGACCACTAATGCCAGGAAGAGCATTCACATTCTGTGTAATAAAGTGCAGGCATGATTGTATTCTCTGGGCAAGAAAAAAAAGGGAATGCAAAATGGCACTTAAAATCAGATATGAAAATTTGCAAAGTTGTATTTAATTAGCGCTAGTATTGAACTCTCTGGGAGGTGGCAAATGAATACATTTCAATCTGGGTTTTTTTAGAAGGATGAAAAGCTCTCTCCATCATTTTACCTAATATATAGTAAAAAAACAATTGGCCCAGTCAGGATTTTAATTAAAATATTGCAATTAAATAGTCAGTTTTACACATATACTAATGGTATCAGGTCAAATTATGCACATACAAACCAATCCTAAAGTTGTTGATGAAAATAATGAAATGATTTCTATTCTCTTTTAATAGTCATCCATCTTTCTGTTCAGAAAGCATCTAGATATTCTAAGTATTATTCTAAGTATAGTGAGTTAAGCATTCAATCCAATAAATATCACAATACTACCCTATCTACAATTAAAATATTATGCCCATAACTTCAGTGACAAGATGAGTTTTCAAAGGCTTGTGCAGGGAATTGAAGCTGTAATTACCCATTCATCAGGCTCAAGAGGTAAGAGCACCAGTTTTTAATACAAAGCTCATTAAAATAGATTTGGAAGATAAATGCAAATATCCAAAGAGGTGGCAAGACTCCCTAGGCAGTGAGAAAGATTTCATTCAAACATATAATTTAGCATAGAGGGGAAAATTCAATGTCTGCATGTGTGTATGATTTTATACACACACAAACACACACACACAAACACACACACACACACATGGCTGGGATGTTTGGATACTTAGTAGGATCCCTTTCCCTAGAGTCTAGACCAGTGGTTCCCAACCTTTTTTTGGACATTCCCCACCTAAGCATCTCTAAAATCCTGAGACACCCACCCCCATGGCCTATAATTCTTATTATTCAAAAAATAAACTACTCACGAAGAAAGCCTAAAAGGCCATTTCCTAAGTTTAAACAAGGTTCCAATTGCCTCCATTAAAAAATGAACCCCCCCCCCGGTGTGGTGTGAGTCCCACATTGGGAACCAGGGTTCTAGACTGAAAAATCTGTACTGACTGTAAATGAACTGCCAACCTATTTTTAAGGTATTGTTTTTGGTTTCTAAGCTCCTCTCTCCTCCCAGTTTGGCTAATTTATAAACATTTTAATCAGGACTAGAATGACTGAAGTTTGATTTCTACTATGGTAGGCCAAGCAATATTTGATTAATATATGGTATATTACTGGTTTTCATGACAGCCTGTTAATTTTGCTGCATTGTAGAGTGAACATTTTCTATTGTGATAGAACAAGTTTTAATGGCGTGATTAAACGCAGTGGTCCTTATAAATATATTTTAATTATTCTTTTGCCCAGGCATAATTATTATTTAATCTAATTTATAGGCTGCCCAACTCCTTCCGGATTCTGGACAGAGTACAACATCTAAAAGTATAAATACAGATCATCGTTGGAGAGACTTCTCAGGGGGTCCAGATGCCTGTAACTATCTTTCAGCTGTGGTGAGGGGGGCGTTTGCCTAGGTTCGCCTGGTGCATTAGTTGCGGCCCTATCTGGACCGGGAGTCACTGCTCACAGTCACTCATGCCTTCATCACCTTGAGGTTCGACTAATGTAACGCTCTCTATATGGGGCTACCTTTGAAAAGTGTTCGGAAACTTCAGATGGTGCAAAATGCAGCTGCGAAAGCAATCATGGGCTTCCTTAGGTATGCCCATGTCACACCAACACTCCGCAGTCTGCATTGGTTGCCGTTCAGTTTCTGGTCACAATTCAAAGTGTTGGTTATGACCTATAAAGCTCTTCATGGCATTGGACCAGAATATCTCTGAGACCACCTTCTGCCGCACGAATCCCAGCGACCGGTTAGATCCCACAGAATTGGCCTTCTCCGAGTGCCATCGACTAAACAATGTCATTTGGCAGGACCCAGGGGAAGAGCCTTCTCTGTGGCGACCCCTACCCTCTGGAACCAGCTCTCCCTGGAGATTAGGATTGCCCCCATCCTCCTTGCCTTTCGCAAACTTCTTAAAACTCACCTCTGCCGTCAGGCAGGGGGGAATTGAGACATTTCCCCCAGGCTTATATAGTTTTATGTATGGTATGCGTGCGTTGAATGGTTTTTAAATTAATGGGTTTTTAGATATTTTTTAAATATTAGATTTGTTTATTGTATACTGTTTTATTATTGTTGTGAGCCGTCCCGTGTCTGTGGAGAGGGGTGGCATACAAATCTAATAAATAAATAAATAAATAATAAATAAATAAATAAATAAATAAATAAATAAATAAATAAATAAATAAATAAATAAACAAACAAACAAACAAACAAACAAACAAACAAACAAACAAACAAACAAACAACAGTGGGATTATATGACCAGTCTCAGCCCAGTTGTTTTGACAGAGTAAAAATGGGCTTCATGATGGGCTTTGCTGTTGGCATGGCAGCATGTGCACTTTTTGGCACGTTTTCTTGTGTCAGAATTGGCATGACAGGACGAGAACTGAATGGTGGCATTGGCAAAACCATGATATGCAGAGTGGTGGAACCTTTGGGACATTTATGGCTATTGGCATGGGAGGCCGCTCTTAACTTTAATTTCTTTTATTCTTTTTTACCATGAAGACTAATGCCCCTGTTAGTCCACTTCCTGCTATGTAAAATAATAAAACTTTGTACCAGGAACAAGAAAAATAAAATAAAAATAAAAGCAGTATAAATACAATTTTAAAACCCCATAGAAAAAATTCAAATCATTTATATTTTTTGGGCAGATCTAGGTGGCATCATATTGCTCAATGGCCCCAGGCCTGCCGGCAGAGCCAGGTTATAACAGTTTTCCGGAAGGCCAGTAGGGGGCGCAGTACGGGCCTCCGGGTGCAGCTGGTTTCAGCGTTATTCTGTTTAACTCATCACACTGCCATTATAATGGTTTTTTAAAGAAGTTTTATAATATACTTTTGCAGTTTTGAATATTTATTGTATGTTTTTAATGAGTAAATTTACCTAAATATTTGCGAATAAACAGCTAAAAAATAAATATACTTTTACAGTGGCTTGATACATCATAAAAACATTGTAATGTTTGGGATTCTTCTAAGTGAAAAAGATCCCAGATTTTGCCTAGCATCACTGTAATGTATCACTGCTTGTGGGATCTTTAGAAGTCTTTGTGGTGTCAGTTAAAGAAATCACCATCACCTCAAAGCAACAGGTAAAGATAGTGAGGTAACTGGGCAGTATCTATCCTGAAGATTAATTGAGAGGAAAGTATTTGGAGAACCTTCCAGAACTAACTGAAGAACTGAAAAACCTGGCCTGGATTCTATTAAGTGCTTCACTTGCAGGAGGTTTGCTCAGGTAGTACTCCTAAAACTGGAAATAGTTATGATTATATTCTTTGTTGGTTTCAGAACAATAAGTGAGTATGTTCTAGGCTGAGGTTCACACTCTTATTTTCTTCCATTTGAGTAATGCATCCCACAAATAAATTGTGCAATAGTATTCAATCTGCTCAATTAGGATACCTGAAGCATACATTTCTCATAGTGTGTTGCATGCTCTTATTCAGGCCTAATGCTCTTCTCATGCCTGTTACAAAATGTATGCCATGAATGGTACATGAATAAGGTTCAGTTGTTAGTTTGGCTGATTTTTTTTTAAAACTAAGAATGGGAACAGGGGTACTATAGTCTCCTTTAATTTCGTAGCATCACACTTTGGGTCAAAACTTAATCAATACTTAATAGCAAGAATAATTAGATTTACTTGTGAATGAAGCTATCCATTCTTTGGCTTCATTGTGAGTGAAGAAGAAGATAAACAAATATGTGAGCATCAACATAAAAAAATGTATTAATTGATCTTTAACTATTTTGGAAAAAAGGAAGAAACTGAATATTAAATAATTTGCCATCTATCCTACTGTTAAATATAGAATTGCATCTTATTTGATGTTAGTCTGATACTTGGATTTCTTCAATAGCCCTTGCTATCCAACTGCAGAACAAGTCTAGCAACACATTTTGTTTTGGAAACAAATAAATACGATTGTTTTTTTATGGTCCATAATACTGGGTTACTACCACATCTCTTTTACTGCTAAGAACACATTTTTATTTAGATTGATTTTCGTTGTACAAACAGATTTGCTGTTTATGGAGAGGCTATAATCTTATGGGATAACGTTAGGGTTTTTTTACTGAAGTCTTTTATTGGTTTAACCTTTATTGTTGGTATATTTAATTATAAATCCATTGTTTGATCCATATATATTTAACATACTAGTGGGGTGGATGTTTACAAATCTGTAAAATAAATAAATATTAAGACTGTGAATTTATTAGGACAGTAAGTATTTAATATTGCAAGAGATGTGTTAAGTTTTGTGGTTGTCTCACTTTTAACATCATGGATCATAAGCACTTCTGTTATTAATTGTATATCATCCTCTAAAATATAGGTATGCTGATTAATAACATTTCAAGTAGTCATTAGTAACACAATTCAGTACAAGTCTCCTATAAACCTGACAGTGTTCAAGAACTGTCACACAGGATTTATATTATTAGCATGCTTCACACCATTTTTTTCTTCTTTGTCTCCACATATTTACAGAGTGGATACACTTAGCTCTCTGTTACAATAACAACAACAAGAATCTATTCGTTTAATTCATTACCAATAGTTACATTAGCATAAATATATTAATCTAGCAATCAGATATGGTTGCCATTCTTTCACTTAATAGATGCACCAGAAAGGAGTTTCTCTTCCTTATTGTCAGATTGAGTTAATGTTCAACTAGGGATTACTTTGCTTGATAGAGGAGCAAAGAGATGTGGATGTTTAATTCTTCATTAATCTTTTTCCTTGCCATAATGAATAAAGGTGTAAATATTAACACCTCTGATTTTCAAACATCAGTTTAAGCTACCATCCATAAATTCACCTTCCTAAAGGCCACATGCTTCACTAAGTGAGCTTTGGTTTACCCTGAATACGGCAACTAAATTTAAACGTATTGTGATTATTTAAGCTTTCTGTACATAAAATAATAGTAGCCATCTCATACTCCTGCCCTAATTTCCTAAAGTTTTTTGAACCCTTTAAAAGAAGATTGAATTTAAAACAACCACAAAGAATTGTGTGTATGTGTAATATATATATGTATGTATGTGTATTACTGTATATTTCAATATATTTTGTAGTTTCTCTTTATAAATTATTTGTTCAAGTCTTTGTATTGTTTTCTGGTTGTAACTGACAGCTTTATAATACCTAGGGGCACATTTGAGGTCTCTTTCTCTTTTCAAACATTCTTTTCTATCCAGAGAAAAGGCTTTTTTTCTTTGTTTTTTTGCTATGAAAAGCAGATCAGAGACTGTCTCTGAATATGGAAAAATATGACATTCCCCAGTAACTACCAGGTTACTTATGCTACACCAGACCCACGTCCTGCCTGTGGATTCTTTCTAATTTCTCTACCCTAATGGACCGCCTCATGGATCATGCAATAACAATAAAAAGTCAAGACTTTGTAAAATATAAACTGGAGCAGGGGGAGGATATATTCCACTTTTTAATTGCTGAGGTACTAATGTCAAAGTACTAAGCAGTATATTTTTAGTAGCTCACCCCCCATGACTAGTTGTCAAGCGAAGGGAAAAATCAGTAAGGCAGTATCACTTCTGGCAGAACTAGAGTGAATTAGAAATTCTTTTTTTTTTTAACAAGGCATTTTTAAAACACTCATTTTTTTAAAAAAAGAAAAACTTCGTTTAAGTCTACCTCTTGCAATTTGCCATTTTAGGATTTTAGTGCAAGGATAACTATAGGTGTATATGTAATATTCTCTACCTTTTGTCTTTAATATTCTGTGGTTTTTAATTATTAAAGGTAAGTATTTGAATTATAAATATTCTAGTTATACAGGAATAGGCAAAGCAGGCAAATACCCTCCGGCAAAATTCTTCCATTATCCATAATCCTCCTGCCTCCTGCCTCCATTCCTCTCCCTCCTATCTTCATGTCGCCTCAAAAAAACACAGAGGCATTCTTTTAAACTAACCTTCTCCTCCCCACTTAAACCACAGAAATCCCTTCTCAATATGTATAGGGGCCTTTCCCTTGAAGTGGGATGTCATACTTGTCCTAAATATAATAAAGTGCTATCTTCAAGGCATTTCTGCATCCAAAACACTCCCTAGAAACCTGCCTAGCCCTCCCACCTAACCAGTACGGATGTCACAAATCATAGCCGAGAAGCTGCTTTATAGTGAATCATTAACATTGTCAGGAATGAGTTGGCAAGGGAGGAAAAAGATTTCCATTACAGAACCGAAGCAGCATATACAAATGACAGCATTGTCATCTCTCTCGCATTGTTTTATAAAGCACACAACTGATTAGGGAGAGTTGATTCCAATATACATATACATACACATACATACATACATTGGGTATGCATATATGACAATTATGTTTTCATCATGTAGCATCTGGAAGTGCCTGTGTGCCCACACTCCACAATAATGGAATTGCTAAACTGGAACTTGGAATGATGCGGGAGTTAACAATGACTTTTTCTGGTGCAACCATGTAGTGTTGGTGAATAGCTCTGGGAACCCAGAAATATAACTAATACAAAATATAGATTATGCAAGGACTAATCCATGTCAAGGTTAATAATTTAATAAAGTGATGTCTGAATGCTAGATTTAGTAAATACTGATAAATTGCTGCTGTATTAATAACAGATCAGGATCTTTACTATTAGGTTTTCTCCTCTGCATAGTTTGAATGGAAGGTAGTTAATTTACACTTATAACATCCAATAAATTGAACTAGTTATATAGCATGTAGTTAATTAGTTACTTATTCACATAATTCCTGCAGTTTATATGTCCAATCTAGAAGGATTCCGTGTAGGTTACCTTTGTTAGGATATCATATAATATAAAAGTAATTCATTTTGATCTACAACTGCAGGGTTTTCTCCCCCAACACTAAAAACATTCTTAATATATTAGTTCTGTTTTTTAAATTATTTTTGCAAAAGAAAATTACCGTACATGGAATTATGCATGTCTTTGTTACTAATATAATTAATATGTATCAAATCTAGCAAATATGCAAGAATGTAGTGAGATGCCTTATAAATCAATTGACTAACTTTTTAAAAATTGGGTAATTTGCTTTGACAATAAAAAGTGCTAAATCCATAAAAAGCTTGTTTTACCTCCATTGTTTCATTTATCATTTAAGCATGTTTGACCAGATGGAGATACAGGATTCCATTCTCTCCTTTTTTTCTTTTTTTTAGTTAACTAAGGCTTCAATGCCACAAAATTTCCATAGAGTGTAAATGGCTTACAAAATTTCTAAAACAAAGTTAGAAACAGTCAATAAATCAATGTTCAATGACATCAACATCTCACCCATATTTGTTGGCAATCTTATAAAGTTTAAAAATTTTGTAAAACAATCTACTATAAAATGAAATAAAGAAAAATAGAAAATGAATTATGGTGTTAAGTATTGATGTAAAACAATGTCATATTTGAAAAAAAAAATCTAATATAGGTTTACATTTAACTTGAAAACAATTTTTTTGATTACAGATCAGCTTATAGGCTTCATTTCGTCAGAGATTTAGGTTCTTTAATATTTAAGGGACTTTTTTACTTGCTAAATAAAGATAGTTTCATGACTTTTACATTTATTTTGTTTAATGTACACAATTTACTAGTTATCTTTTAATTATTGCTTATTGATTTTAATAATGGCATAAGTTCTGAAGAAATATAAAATAGTTTACTATGCAGTACTAATCTGACATTATTTCAAAATTGTTATTTAATCTTATGATGCTTGTAATTTTTTTTTTTTTTTTCAAATTTTTTCTATTTTTCTTCTTAACTGTATTTGTATATACACATATACATGCAGAGAATTGCTACTCTGGGTGTTAAGCTGAATTTCTACATCCCCAAACACATTCTTGAAAATTTTGTTGACATTTAGAAGCCCAATAAGTTAGAGGAGGACCAGATATTCGATATTAGCTATTGCATAAAATGGGCGGGGGCAGTCCCCGCAGTTGGCATTTCCACTAAGAAAGGGTCTTCAACAAGGAAATAGCTTAGATTCAAGGCAAGGACATTGGAATGCAGATGTGACTCAAGTTCATAAACAATTCTTACTGGAATATGAATTGCTCAAATACCACTGTCACCATAATGTTCTTTGAACTAATGCTTAAACTCGCAAAGCTTCCTATTAGTTTTCACACTGTGTAGCCATAGTTGATTGGAGATGCAGTCAATCATCATTATCATCATCTTCATCTCTATCATCATCATCATCATCATCATCATCATCATCATCTCTATCATCATTTATTATATTTTCTTCTATATTATATAAAAGATATTTGAACAGCTCAAAACAAATTTAATATTATGATGAAATTTAGCATAACATTCTAATGTTGCATGACTATGCACCTCTATGAAAGATGAAATTTGTCAAGTTGGAATCTCACTACAGTATTCATTTCTGATTGATTTGTAATGCAAGTAAGACAAAGGAAAGAAAAATGTGCTTCCCAGGAAAGTTAATTCTTCACATAAAACAAGAGACATGGCAGCCTTTAGTAATCAGCAGTTGGACAATATTTTCATTTTCATGGGGGGGGGGATGGTTTGGAGATGCTGAAGGAACTTTGCACTACTTTGTAATCTTTTAGAGGTTCTCCAGTCCTTACAAGCAGTGATGGGCTCCTACAGGTACGGTCAGGTATGCAGAACCAGTAGAAAAATTTTGATTCCCCCCCCCCTTCTGGGCTCGGGATATGTTTTTCCTATCGCAGTAAATGAGGTTGAATTTGTATAATTTTAGAAGAGCTTTGCATGTGCGTGTGTGTGTATGTATGCATACACATATAGTTTATATAGTAGATAAATGTATATTTTTCTGTGCCTGTGTGTAATATGTATGTATACATATGGCATATATACATAGAATTAAATAGTATATTTTTGATGTTCAGTAATAGTAAATAGGTAGGGAAATTATCTCTTTGAGGCGAGGAGAGGCCAGGCACCCTAATCCTTGACATGAGTGATGTCAAGTTGGCCACCTTTAAGCCAGTCACATGACCTTTAAACCACGCTGGTCACATGATTGTCAAGCCACTCCCACCTGGTCACATGGTCAGCAAGCCACACCCAGTCCTCAGAGAGGGGCGCCATACAAATACAAACAAACAAACAAACAAATAAACAAATAAGCAACCCTTCACTGCTTATAAGGGACTGTAAAGTAGCACCTTTTTAAGGGATATAAAATTTACAAACAAAGAAACATAAAGAATCATGGGGGCACTAAGGCCTTTACTATCTTACTGTTGTTACCTTGCTGAAATTATGAACATCTCCGGAGTCTCATTTGGAAATACCTTTCCTGTGTGCTGATTTCCATAGTGAAAGAAAGATGAATATAAATGTAAGGTATATAGTAATTTTGGTAATACAAAAGTTGCATTTTTTTTAAAAAAATGTCTTTTATATGTTTTTATATACAGAAAATTCCAGTGTTGAGTTTTTCTCTCAAACTGTGAATGTTTGGATATGAATATTAGGTTTTATCATCTATGAAGCAGATGTAAATGATTTAGACTAAAAAAATGTATATTTTAAGCCAGGGGAATAAAGCACTATTTCTCTATACATTTTATATCACTCCTAAGGCAAACAATTACTTTAAAAAGCAATACATTTAAGAAGACAAAATAGTTGAATGAAAACTCAAATAAATATGTAAAGTTTTAAAACAATACAAAGATTGTTTAAAAGGTGAGAGGAATCCCATCTTTTAACAATCTTTGCATTGTTTTAAAACTTTACGTATTAAAGGAAAGTGTCTGACTTAGAAATTCCCATTTTAAATGTAATTTTACAGGTATGTCTAAGAGCAAAACATTTTCATTTTTTTCTTTCTTCAGTTGCTCATTAATAGAATGCAACACGGGTCAATATTATTCTTCAGATATAAGTATTAATATTATTTAATGATCAACCACATCCTTCCAAGATCCAACATTTGAAGAATTGTTCAATGCTTTAAAAAGTGTGTGTGTGTGTGTGTGTGTGTGGTGTAGGGAGGGAGGGAGAAGGACAGAGAGAGAGAGAAAAAAAGAAATTCTATTTTATTGCATCCTATTTTAACTTGATGGATCAAGGTCAGAGCATCAATATGTTTTTAAAAAACAGATAAAGTATAAAAAGATAACTGTTTATCAAGAAAAAAAACCCCTTACAATCATATATTATCTGGTAAAGATACATAAATCTGACTATGAGTAAGGAAGACCCTTTAGCACAAAGCTTTTGAGCTTGTTTCCAGGGCAAGGTGCTGTCATCAGGCTGCTAGGATGAAGGGAAGCTGAATATTAAAATTCACCAGATGACTCATCTTTCAAAGCCCCATTCCGAGAGGTGATAAACTCCTTCAACTGCATTCTGAAGATAACATGAGGTTCCCTTGCCCTTCATATGACTGCCTATTTTTCAAATCTTACTTTATTCTGTTCATTGTCATCTGTAGTAGCTGGCTAGGGGTTACAGACTTCCTAAAAAATAAGCAACAATTAAAGAAATACTTCAAACATAATATTACTTCTATATAGAAACATAATATTGCTTCTATTCATAATTGGCTATTATCATCAATTGGTCTCAGTCTTATTTGAAAACAAAGTATTCTAGTGACTGAAGAGTTTATAAATTGTTTTATTGTACATACATATTTTTTCTTGAAATCTTTCAATATGAGCAGGCAATAGATTATTGTGCTCATATCTTTTCCTTAAAAATTATTTTGCCTTTCGGACTGAAATAAATATTAAAAGTAATTTTCTGAAAGGCAAAAATTTTAGTTCCAGTAAAAAAAGTAAAATTTCTGCATAAATAAAATAAAATCTTTATTTTCATCTAAAATATAATGATGTTTTCTCAAATATATGAATAGTTATCACAGTGGTGAAGAAATACCTGATACGAGCACCACAGCTCAGGAGGCAATCTAAGGAACATCACTTCTGTTATTAATTTCAGATTTTAGAGATTGATGTAGAAGACAAATATTTGACAGCTAAAATATGAAAATTATATTGAGTCATGGGAAATAGTATTATGTCACTTAAAGTACTGTCTAGGGGTTATTGATTTATTTATTTCATTTATATTGTTACCTATCTAATACTAAACTGTGGGCAGTTCCAATCAGGAAGTAAAACAACATTTTTATTTAATATTTATGATTATACAGTAAAAGCAACAACAATAGGGTACCTACAATGTCATCAAGAATCAACATCAAAAGTTTATACATGATGGCAAAACAAACAGTGTAATGGATTTGCAAAAATTAATGTATGTTGAAGGCCCCCACTGAGAAGCCATCATGCATAATGCTCTCAATATAGAATTATTTCAAATTTCAATCAAATTTGAATTCCTAGTAACCCACAATTTCATCCTTGTTGAATATAATGTCATTTGGAATACACTGTAAGGAAATCTCACTTCTATTTTGGGTTTTATTAAAAACAACAAAGAAAGATCAAGTTATTGCCAGAATACTTTCCTCACAGCACCAAAAGAGCCTTTTCTTATATGTATGTATCTGTTAATATGCATAGGATGTAAAATATTTCTCTATATCCAATAGAATATAAGTTATATATATTTCTGGTTAGCAGGGGTAGGCAAAGTTGGCTCTTCTATGACTTGTGGACTTCAACTCCCAGAATTCCCGAGCCAATCCTGCTAGCTCAGGGATTCTGTGGATTGAAGTCCATATGTCATAGAAGAGCCAACTTTGCATACCACTGGTTTAGGGGAAACAATGAAGCACAGAATCATAGAATTGCTAATGTCCATAGGTTATGGTCATCTAATTCAATCTCCTACTCAGTGCAGAATCTTTGATAGTTCTTTATCTAGTAGAGATCTTCAACTCCCAATGTCATATGGGAGTTGACTGTCAGCTAACTGAAGTAATTCATACCTGCAGAAAGATACAGATGAATCAATATACATAAAACAAGATCACAGCATTCCTAAAATTGAGTAATCTGCAGACTTAAATGAAGAAAATTTGTTCCACTTCAAAGAATTTGGAATTGCACTAATCTACTCTATTGAATCCAGTACAGGTAATCCTTGATTTACGACCACAATTGAGCCCCGAATATCTGTTGTTGAGTGAAATAGTTGTTAAGTGAATTTTGCTCCATTTTATGATCTTTCTTAGCACAGTTGTTAAGGTTAGTAACACAATTGTGATACGATTTCCCATTGACTTTACATGATCAGAAAGTCACAGAACACAACCCTGGGACATTGCAACTGTTGTAAATATGATTCAGTTGACAACCATTTGAATTTTGTTATCACATGATCCTAGAGATGCTGCAATAGTAACATGTGTGAAAAACGGTCATAACTCACTAAAGTGCCAATGTAACTTTGAATGTCACTAAACAAATGGTTGTAAATCAAGGACTTACCTGTACTTGGCTTCAAAAAACCAAGATTCTACTAAAATACAAATTTGTCACCTTGTTTGAAATTGAAAAGCTAAGTAGAGTCATACCTAGATGAAACCTAAACCGGAAACCTAAGAATAATCCAAAAAACTGTAGATGTGACTGAAAGTTGAACCATGTTGGAATCAGACAAATCTGTTTGCTATTGCTGACAAGAAAACTTTATGGATTTTAGCTTTTTTTCCTTACATTCCTTTAATTTAAAGATATTTTTCAACAATCTTTGCCAATGGAATGTAAAGATAGTCTTTCTATTTTTAAAAAGTCTATGGCAATGTTAGAATTCTTCCCTAAAGATGAGTACCTGTACCATGAATTTTTCCTTAATGTATTTATTCTAGTCTCTGAGGATAACTGAATTTTAAAAATTATTTTGCCTTTTATGTTTGACTATGAGCAAAAAAAAGTTAAATATCTCTTTGTTCAGCAAGTGTTCATTATAAAACATTGCCCATTTTAGAGATATTTTAAAACTTCTATGACTTTTTTTAGTGGGAAATAAATGGTAACAATACCTTTAATACCGCAAGGTACTGGACAAGAGGACTTCTGCTGGAATAAGCGGTAGTGTACTCACAAATGAATAATCTTGGCTTAAACATTTGAAATGGAATATTCCTGTAATCTCAATCTTTAATATATTTCCTGAAAGGGACATCAGTCACCGTCATTCAGGGAGGCATTAAAAAGTCAATTCGAGGGTTTGAATGCAACCAGCAACCAGAAGGTAGCCTGATCTTTTCGTCTGATCTGGATCCATGATAATGCCTTTGCCATAAATCATCTTTCTGCAGGAAAAGGTTACATTTGTCCTCTCTCGCCTGGTACAGTTTGACCGTCACATTGGGAAATTGTCATTTCCTAAGACAACAAAGAGGAAGTAAATAAAATGAATACATCCCGTGGCATAATACCAATGATGTGAGAGTGGATTCTACTAACGATTGTATAAATCTTTGTTTGCCAAACATAGCCCCAAATTAGAAAAATAGTGGTGTAAAAAAATATATCAGCTTACCTTTTCAAAAAAGCAGGTCCCCTCCTCCCCATTCTCAATGCATGGAAGGAAATAAAACAAGAAATACATTGCTTTAAATTAGCTATATGTAGGATTCACATGGGCAGACAAAGGCACTTGTTGGAATTCCTGTGATGTCCCTTTCGTCCCTTTTTCTATTAAACTGCATTAATCAGACAGATTTGTTCTTTTTTTTTAGTCCTGACTGCTGCTAAAAGGTTCTGATAGACATAACAATTAGACTTAAGTTAGAATGAAAGTATGACCAAATACCATAGTATTTTTTAATCTCTCACCAATTTCTCTGCATTGCTAGAATTCATATATTTTTAACAACAAAAATACTCCATAAATATTCATTAGAGGTTATCTTTTAAAGGAGATTTATTTCCACCAGTTTCTGTATTTTACTTCTCAGATATTGCCAAACTTTTGTGATCATACAGTTATTTGTCCACTTTGTTAAGTATATATTCTAATTATTGTTTCTTAAAATAAAATTTATTTATTTGTTTATTGGATTTATATGCTGTCCCTCTTCGAGGACTCAGGGTGGCTTACAACATAGAAAAGAAACAATAAAATACAGCAAGCTAAATCCAATTAATTAAAACTAAATAAACCACCCTAAAATCCTTAATTATATTAAAATCAATCATGCCCATTCAAATAACAACCATACATAACATTCATCAGCCAGTGGGCTAAAGTCTAATCGCCCCAAGCCTGGTGGCATAAGTGAGTCTTAAGAATCTTACGGAAGGCGAGAAGGTTGGAGCCAGTGCAAATCTCCAGGGGAAGTTGATTCCAGATGGCCAGGCCTCCCTAGGTCTCACCAAGCAACATTGTCTAGTTGATGGGACCTGGAGAAGACTGACTGTGTGGGACCTAACCGGTCGCTGGAATTTATACAGCAGATTTACATGTATATTTTTATGGGCAAAAAATATTAGAGCCTGAAATGATAAACCCTGATTAATCCTGGCCCAGGCTAAATCCTAGGAATATTTTGCAAATAAATTGTCACGAGCAAAGGATCAGGACCATAGGTTAAGTTGCAGCACAGAAGACTTATTCAAGCCTATAAACAAGAATCTAGTCAATTCAATGTCAGCATTAATTTGATACTAGATAAAAGTCAAAGGAATTCAAGGGGACCTGGACTTAGATTGTTTGTGGCAACACAAGGACTCTAAGCTGATGACACCTTTAACTCTGCCCCCACCCCTGCTTGTTCTTCTCCTACATGAATATGTATAACAGGGATAAGACTTTCAGTCTGTGAATTACATTGTAACTATTGTCTTCCATGGAATACAATCATCATACTTATGTAGTACTTTAGATACAAAGGAAAAGTGCTTTGGATGCAAGGGATGGACACAAGAAGGGGCAAGCTACCAATTACAGCCCAACCGGAACGCGCTGGGAGTGTGCACAGAAGCGCGCGCCTGGCATGCACCCATTACCAGCACATGATTCAGCTTCTGTGCATGCGCAGAAGCCAAATCTTGCACGAAGACGCAGGTACGTGCAATTTTCGCATGGACAGAAGCAAACCCACCCCAGAAATTGGAGAGAACAGCTGCCGGTTGCGAGCGACCGGCAAAACAAAGTAAGATCTGCCAACAGGGGATGCCGGCCCTATACGTTCGCTTCCCTGTCACCTCCCACAGCCCTGCCAGGCTGTGCCATCACCCCAGGCTACGCCACGCAGCCAGGCCACTCCGCCAACCCACATATCCCCACCAGGCCCCTCCGCCAGCCCCTGTGGCCCTGCCAGGCCCCATCACCAGCCCCCATGGCCCCTCCAGGTCAGGCCACCAGCCCCCATGGCCCCATTAGGCCCTGCTACCAGTCCCCGTGGGCCAGTCAGCCCCCACTGCCAGCCCCCACTGCCAGCCCCCACAGGCCTACCAGGCCCCACCACCAGTCCCCTTGGCCCCACCATACCACGCCGCTCACCCTTGCTCCTCTTGCTGCTTGCCCTGCCACGCCGCTCCCCCTCGCTCCCCCTACTGATCGCCTTGCCACACTCCTCACCCCTGCTTACCTGGATCACCTCCTGCAGGGGCTACAGCACAAGGAGCAGGCTGGGGGGCCCCAATTCTGGCCACACAGCCTGTTCTCTGCTCTCCCGCGCTGCAGGCATCTCTCCTGCAACCTGAGAGATCAAAGAGCAGGCCACGTGGCTGAAAGTGGGGCAGGCCGCTTTTGCTGCTGGCCCCAGCTGCTGCTCTAGGCGCGGCAGTAAGATTCGGGTGCTGTGCATGTGCAGCAGCCGAAATCTCTTTCTGGCAGCAAAAAATGCAGGTTTCTTTGCTTACGCGCATGTGCAAAAGCAAAAAACTGATAATTTTTACCGGAATCGCACTGGTTGCATGGGCCTACGCACTCTGTTGCTGCTGCTTAAATGGCGTTTCCAACCGTTCTGGCTGCTGCCCATCCCTGGACACAAGGAAGGGAAACCTGGCTTTTATTCATACTCAGGAGAAATAAAGGGTTAGGGTAGGGATGTCATTGGTGACTCACAGGCTGGATGCGTCAGATGCAGGCCACACCCACTCCAGTTCCCCAAAGAGAAAAAACATCACGATATGTCAGATGATGGCAACATAACGTGGAGAGTTTGACAGCCATGGGTTAGGGTATACACATCCAGCATTATCTAAAATGAAGCAGAGAAAAGGGAAGGGCAAGGAGACAATAAATTGCATGTGTAGATGAAACAAGTAATGGCAGGTGTGTTTAGTAGGAATCACACATAAATGGCCTTTGGTATTTGTTGGGATTACATCCTAACCTAACAGCTATGGATAATGAAAGCACAGAAAACACCTAACACACAGGCATAAAATACATTAAAAATATTCAGATTCTTTTCTGCAAACAGAAACAGACATCCCAAACCATGGATAGACATTTAAAAAAAATCATGAATAATGAGGCCTGGTGTGTATTTAATTTATTAGATTATTAGATTTGTATGCCGCCCCCCTCTGAGTATTTACCAATGAAGAAACCACGAGTAATGAAATTATATATACTGAGGTGCAATTATAGACTAGATTAAAAAATACCTGTTTTCTGTGTTAATGCTTAGGTTTAAATTTTTACCAAGGAGTTCCAGAGCAGTTTCATTTTCAAAATGAAAATAATTTTAAAAAATAAAGCATTAACTCACATTTAAAAGGGTGTTAAGATAAATTGGCTTTCTCTTTTATGACATCTAAAAGAAAGGTCAGCAGAGCTTTAACACAGAGCATCAGATTGGGTTTTTTTTTCATTGTCTCATTTACTGCTTTGATAAAACAAAGACCCTCTCATAGATATAATACATTAAATGCAGGCAGGCAGGCAGAAGCTATTTCTAATTTCTGCCCTAATGAATCTGTTAAGAAATTGATGATTTGTATATTACATTTATGGATATTACATTTCAGATGAAACATCTGATTTTACCTTAAGTCCAGCTTTCTACACAATTTTCCAGTTGGATTGATTGAGGTAAAGGCAGATCAAGCAACTGCCCAATGTCAGGCACTGAGCTGGTGGTTTAGTAGGGATTAGAATTTAGGTCCTTCCTCACTAATGGAACAAATAGCCTTCATTGTGCCAAATCCCACCAGGGATGGACAACTCACAAAAAAGAGGATTAGCCGTAAAGAGACTTGTCTTCTTAGGCACGCAAAAGATGTTCAATACAGAAGAAATACAAACGACTTTTAAGTTTGAAGCATAATCCTGGGCATGATTTATGCTTGTTCACTGAATATTTGGAGAAGATTTTAATGACTGATAAATGCAAGGGTAATAGAAGTGCTAAAGCAGAGAAGGGCCGCGCATCCATATTTCAAAGGGAAGAGAAGAGAATATAAATCTTCAGGGGCTTCACAGCATTGAAAGTAGTACCATTGTGTTCGCGTAGGGAAGGCGGCCTTCTTATTTTCAGGGGTGAGGGGAGGGGTATGTTCCATGCAAAAGGTAAACAAATATTACAAGGCTTCCTCCCTTTCAGCGGCAGCACATTTGAAACCAATGTCACTATTCTAGTTACAGAGCAAAAATGGAAACTGTCTCTTTTGATTTAAATCTGTCCCTAAGCAATTTCCATGAGTTAACACAGCAGAAGTGCAAGGATAAGAATCAATAAACAAAGAAGGCCAAATGGCTCCTAAACTACCCAGCCTTTCCATTGGGACCTTCAGCCCCTTTCCACCTACAGTGGCACACTAAGATTCACTGCCCATAATGTGCAAGGGGAACTAATTTCACCACCCAAATAGGAACTGGGAATGGAATTATTGACCAATTACATATCTGTGTTCAAATCTGATTATGAGTCATCTGCTTATTCCTGTGCTTCTTAGTGAAAGGACAAAGAGAATTATAGGGAAGGCAGGAGGACCTTTGTATCTTCTGGCTATTTAAGAGGGCCTCCTCACACTTTCTTAGTGTGCCAGAATGATTCAGTTTCATTTGCAGTTTTCTCTTGCATTAAACAGACAAGAGATATAGACAAACAGCTGCAGGGTGTATTTGAAGAAACAAAGTAGGTAAGGGGGGAAAAAAGTTCAAATCTATGCCAGGGAAATATAGTTCAGAATGTTGCCTCTATCAACATTCTCAGGAGAAAAAAAACACATCGGTTGGTGCATCCAGTGAAGGGCTACCAAAATGTTTACAACCACAATGTGGGCCTGGCTTATGCTCTGGGGTGGAGCTCCATTTTCGCTACCCTATTGCACCACCCACCCCCATCCTGGCAATATCCCACCCCTGGGTGCATCCCTGGTAAGCTGTTAAATAGAGAACGGAGCTAATGGTCTTGTTTAGGAGAAATGGAAAGAATTAGTTAACTTATTGTTTTTCATTCTCTAGAAAGGAGGGAGCGTTGCAGCTGTTGGATGGCCAAGGCAGCAAAAGAGTATATTGCAGGGGATCAAGAAGCTTCTTAGTGAACCATTTTGTGCTTCACTAGGAAATATTCATATGATATGTATGTCCCACTTTTCTACTTTTATTTTTCTGTTTTTCTTTACATCTTGTGATCCAAGTGGGCTGAGATTTAACATTTTCCTTAAGATTGTCAGGTTGCTTTATTGTTAAGCAAATAACTAGAGATGCAGATATAATTCCATTTTAAAACAGGTTGTTTTATTCCTGTTATATCTTTTCCTTCTTCTAATATGTTTAGGAAAGTATATACTAAGTTTTTTTCTGCTTCACAAGTGTTTAATCTAACAATAACCTTGAGATAGAGTATATTGAGAGACATTGATTGGCAAGTTATGACTGGCGTTATGACTATCTCTTCCTTCCTCTAACCACAATTATCTCACCCTGTAGCATACTTATCACTATACTCTTATCTCCTCTCCTGTATATAAATTAAATGTATGCAGGTCAGAACATGTAAAGAGAGGTTTGTCTCCTCTCCCAAAGTATGTACAGAGCATAAAGGTTCACTTTTTCAGAGGTCAGGTGTTAGGGCTAAGAAAGCTACATTTTGCTTGGGGGAAGTTCTAGACATACTTCTATGGCTTCTTTCTACATACTTAATATACATTAATTATTAGAAATAAAATGATGATTATATCAGTACAGATACTGTTCTATTGACTCTGTTCTGTTGACTCTATCAACAATAAATTAAAAAGGCTGATTTATATATCGCCTTTCTTCATGTAATAATATGTATTATTATTAAGAAGCAGTACGGAACCTACCATTTTTAGACATGATTGGAATACAATTTATAAAACTCCCCTCCATTCATTGTGCTGGCTAGGACGAATGGAAGATGGACTCTATGTACAGCTGGAAGATCACAAATTCCATATGTCGGATACATGTGTATGCATGCCCATGCACACGGGCACACACACACAGGAAATAGAATATATGTCAAGATGGCCAATTTCAATGTGAAATGTATTGCAAAATCTAGTCTTAAAGTTGCCAGAACTGTGTTTGAGAGCAGCCATAGGGATAAGTTCGCCGCCTCTTGAGAATAGTTCCGGTTCGAGCGGTGGGGAGATGGTGGGTCCGCCGCTCCCTTGAACAACGGGGTATCGTCGGAAAATGTTGGTCCAGGATGGAGGGTTGTCTATGGTCGCTGTTGCTGCTGCATCCCCGACTGTATCCCCAACTGCAGAGCTCTGAGGCTGGGGTCAGAGGCGCGTGAGTGTCTGCGGAGCGACCAGCTGGGACGCGGAACCAGCTGGGATGCGGAAGATGGCGGCGGCGGCGCGCGCAGAGTCTTTGACATCGGAGGGAAGAGAGCAGCCGAGAAGATACAGAGCGACTGTCGGGCTGAGCCCCCCGACTCGGCCCGACAGATGGGAGCAGACCGCACCGAGATGGTGGGGGCCGGAGATGGTGGGGGCCGGAGATGGTGGGGGCCGGAGGGTGCTGTAGACACCGGAAAAGACCGCAGCGTCGAGAGGTGGCTGATTGGGACGCGGGAGATGGCGGCGGTGCCTTGCGTAAAAATTAAGAAA